>NC_053024.1:102797692-102984928 GCF_003073215.2 Triticum urartu
TTACCTTCTGTGCGGCTGTTTATCAATACTGAGAGATGGCGAGTCGTCGGCTTCTGCCCCCGTACCGCTAGTGCTGGGGTGTTCGGGGATAAACCTGGGCGCTCTTTTTCCCATATTTGGGTCCTTCGAGGGAGGCGCTCAGCCCAACGAACGAGGCAATCAGACTATAATGCGTGAACACTCTCACTTAGCCATAGAATTCTATAATTTTAAATTTCGGCGAAGTCCCTAGTATTCGGAAGACCGATTTCGGGGCGCTATCCACGCCTTGGCCGGACAGAGCCGACTCCTCGCCCGAAGCGGCATAAGTCTTCAGGGACTCGAAAAAACCTCTCGAACAGCGACCAGCTCTTGCTTCATCATGACAGTCAGTTTTAGCTTTCTCCACTGACGTGCTCGGCCCAGCTCAACTGGGGCACAATCGCAGTGGTTCTCCTAGTGCTACCTTAGCCAATATAGCGGAACGTAAGGCACCAAAACATAGGAGCCGGGCAAACCCAACTATTGACCCAAGACATGATTCAGAGCCGATGCATATAATGCTATAAGTTCGGGGTGCCGCACTTGTTAAAGTGTTCGGACTGCTCACACCATGTTGAGGGGTACTGAAGCGCTTGGCGTATTTTGGCCGTACCAAAGTGTACGGGTGCAACATGTCATTAAGGAACATATATATATATATATATATTAAAAAAAGGTAATGCAAAAAATAGACAAAAGCTATGCATTGTTCATTAAAATACCTGCGATCAAAGCAGAACGATACAAGTGATGCGATAAATGAACTATTTAACATGTCTGCTTCAGGGGAAAGCTACGGGATAGTATGCGAAACAGGTATACTGCTCGTGATAGAGAGCACCTGGGATTTCCGTAATGCGGCATGGCTTGTCTGCTTCCCTGGTCCTTGCATCGTTTATGCGGAAATTGAACTGCCGAACAAGCCTTCCGAAGAGTAGAGTCCCGGAAGTAAGAGAAAACTATAAAAAAAGTCAGCAGCCCCTGGTGCGGTTTAAGCCGTGTTTTGGGCGTGCCGTGATGGTGCCCCTCCCCCTATGCCCATGGTATCTCTAGAGCGTAGTTATGTATGCGAAGTACTGGCATCGCCTTTTTGCAGGGGTTGGGGTTGGGGCTGCATTGCTACGCCTGCTTGGAACGTGCCAGGCAGTCTTGTTGTAGGTTACTCCGGGCGCGCTTGACTGTGTCCGGACGTTTAATGGCCGGATTGGAGAACTGCCTGGAGAGGCTGCTTTGTACTTCCGCTGCAAGGGCCGCCGTGTGCTCCTCCGTTCGGAGGGAGCGTTCGGTGTTTCCATTGACCGTAATTACTCCTCGAGGGCCTGGCATCTTGAGCTTAAGGTATGCGTAGTGCGGGACCGCATTGAACTTAGTGAATGCGGTTCGCCCGAGCAGTGCATGGTAGCCACTGCGGAACGGGACTATGTCGAAGATTAACTCCTCGCTTCGGAAATTATCCGGAGATCCGAAGACCACTTCAAGTGTGACTGAGCCTGTACAGCTGGCCTCTACACCTGGTATTACGCCTTTAAAGGTCGTTTTGGTGGGCTTAATCCTCGAGGGATCTATGCCCATTTTCTGCACTGTATCCTAGTAAAGCAGGTTCAGGCTACTGCCGCCGTCCATAAGGACTCTAGTGAGATGAAATCCGTCAATAATTGGGTCGAGAACCAATGCGGCGAATCCACCATGACGGATGCTAGTGGGATGGTCTCTTCGATCAAAGGTGATCGGGCAGGAGGACCATGGGTTGAACTTTGGGGCAACTGGCTCTACCGCATATGCGTCCCTTAACGCGCGCTTCCGCTCCCTTTTGGGGATGTGGGTGGCGTATATCATGTTCACCGTCCGCACTTGTGGGGGAAAACCCTTCTGTCCATTGTTGTTCGGCGGCCGGGGCTCCTCGTCGTCATCGCCATGCAACCCCTTGTCTTCATTGTTGGCGCTTAATCTGCCTGCCTGCTTGAACACCCAACAGTCCCTGTTGGTGTGATTGATCGGCTTTTCGGGGGTGCCATGTATTTGGCACAAGCGGTCGAGTATTCGGTCCAAGCTGGACGGGCCCCTGGGATTCCTTTTGAATGATTTTTTCCGCTGACCGGATTTAGAGCCTCTGAATCCGGCATTAACTGCCATATCCTTAGCATTGTCACCGTTGATGCGGCGCTTCTGTTGGTTGCGACGTGACCTGCCACTAATGTCCCTGGTGTCCGAACGACCAGGGTTCTTGGTCATATTGTTGCTACGAGCAAGCCAGCTGTCTTCTCCCACGCAAAAGCGGGTCATGAGTGTCGTGAGTGCTGCCATAGATTTCGGCTTCTCTTGTCCTAGGTGCCGGGCAAGCCACTCGTCACGGATATTATGCTTGAAGGCTGCTAAGGCCTCTGCGTCCGGACAGTCGAGTATTTGCTTTTTCTTTGTTAGGAACCGTGTCCAGAATTGCCTGGCCGATTCGTCTGGCTGCTGACTTACGTGGCTTAGCTCGTCAGCGTCTGGGGGTTGCACATAAGTGCCCTAGAAATTGTCGAGGAATGCGGCTTCTAGGTCCTCCCAACAGCTGATTGACCCTGTTGGCAGGCTGTTAAGCCACTGCCGGGCTGGTCCTTTAAGCTTGAGTGGGAGGTATTTGATGGCGTGGAAATCATCGCCGCGGGCCATGTGGATATGAAGGAGATAATCCTCGATCCATACCGCGGGATCTGTTGAGCCATCATATGATCCGATGTTTACGGGTTTGAAACCCTCGGGGATTTGATGATCCATTATTTCGTCTGTGAAGCACAATGGGTGTGCGGTGCCTCCGTACTGGGCGATATCATGACATAGCTCCAATGAGCTTTGTCTACTGTGTTCGGCCCTGCCGAATTTGTGGCCGGCGTGACGGTTGTCGTCTCGAGCCATGGGGTGCCTACGCGATCCGTAGATCGATCTTGTTTGCCTTGCCTTGTCCTCCAACATGTCTCGTAAGTCCGGCGCATATTCCCGTGCCTTGGTACGGGGTGCGGCTTGGGTGGAGGGCCATGAGGCCTCTCTGTCGCAGCCACGAGGTGGCCTGTCGGCCGCGTCGAGTGCTTCCTCCTCTAATCGGGGTAGCAACCTGCACTTCGGGTAGTACTTGGAGGGGCGTTCGGGTTTATGCTCTTCGGCCGCAAGGACTTCAGTCCATCTATCGACTAGCCGATCTTGATCAGCTTTAAGCTATTGCTGTTTTTTCTTGAGGCTTCTTGCCGTGGCCATAAGCCTGCGTTGAAAATGCTCTTGTTTGACGGGATCCTCTGGCACGGCGAATTCGTCGTCGTCGAGGCTTGCCTCGTCTTCGGAGGGAGGCATACAATTATTGTCCTCGACCTCTCTGTCGGCCGCTCTCTCATGAGGGCTAGTTTATCCATCCTCCTGTGCTAAATCTTGCTCGGGGGGATGTTCTTCGGCGCTTTCCGGGGTATTATTATCTCCCGTGCTGGAATCACCGTTTTTGTGTTGGCGGGATTTTGAGCGGCGCCGCTGACGCCGGCACTTTTGCTGTTTCTTGGAGGGGTCATCCTCCGCTGTTCCATCGCCCTCTCCCTCTTTTGGGGTGTCCACCATGTATATGTCACATGACGAGGTGGCTTTCCAGGGCCTAATAGGCACTGTTTCTTCATCGTCTCCTTCATCAGCGTCCATACCGTCGATGTCTTTGGAGTCGAAGTCGAGCATGTCGGTTAAATCGTCGACAGTGGCTATAAAGTGGGTGGTGGGTGGGTTTTGAATTTCTTCATCGTCCGTACCCCAACCTTGCTGACCGTAGTCCGGCCAGGGCTCTCCTCACAAAGAGAGAGACTTCAGTGATTTCAGGATATCGCCGAAAGGCGAGTGCTGAAAGACGTCCGCGGCCGTGAACTCCATGATCGGCGCCCAATCGGATTCGCTCGGTAGGGGCGCGGAGGGTTCGGAGTCCGGAGAAGAATCCGGCTCCATGGAGTCACGAGTCTTGCAGAGTAAGGGGCTGGTGTTTGGCTCAACCGCCATTGGGATCGCAGCCCCCGAGGTGGCATCCAACCGCCCATCCTCGATCGGCGCGATCGGCTCCGAACTAGGGGTCGGAGCCGATGCGGGTGCGGCCTCCAGGGCTCTGTTCGGCGGCAGAGCTAGATCATGCTCGTCGTGACAGTGCGGCGCGCTCGGCAGTGGTTCGAATCCATCAAAGATCAAGTCCCCGCGGATGTCGGCCGTGTAGTTTAAACTTCGGAATCTGACCTGACGGCCAGGGGTGTAGCTTTTGATCTGCTCTAGATGGCCAAGTGAATTGGCCCGCAGTGCGAAGCCGCCAAAGACGAAGATCTGTCTGGGGAGGAAGGTCTCACCCTGGACTGCATCGCCATTGATGATCGTAGGAGCCATCGGGCCTTACGGCAACGGCACAGAGGAACTCTCAATGAAAGCACCAATGTCGGTGTCAAAACCGGCGGATCTCGGGTAGGGGGTCCCGAACTGTGCGTCTAGGCCGGATGGTAACAGGAGGCAGGGGACACGAAGTTTTACCCAGGTTCGGGCCCTCTCGATGGAGGTAAAACCCTACGTCCTGCTTGATTAATATTGATGATATGGGTAATACAAGAGTTGATCTACCACGAGATCAGAGAGGCTATACCCTAGAAGCTAGCCTATGGTATGATTGTTGATGTGTATATTGCCCTACGGACTAAAACCCTCCGGTTTATATAGACACCGGATAGGGTTAGGGTTACATAGAGTCGGTTACAATGGTAGGAGATCTGAACATCCGTATCGCCAAGCTTGCCTTCCACGCCAAGGAAAATCCCTTCCGGACACGGGACGAAGTCTTCAATCTTGTATCTTCATAGTCCAGGAGTCCGGCTGAAGGTATAATTCGGCTATCCGAACACCCCCTAATCCAGGACTCCCTCAGGGAGAACATTGTATTGAGATCCAAAAAGAGAGAAGAAGCCATCTAGCTACTAACTATGGACCCGTAGGTCTGAAGTAAACTACTCACACTTCATCGGAGAGGCTATGGTGTTGATGTAGAAGCCCTTCGTGATCGATGCCCCCTCCGGCGGAGCTCCGGAACAGGACCCAAGATGGGATCTCGTGGATACAGAAAGTTACGGTGGTGGAATTAGGGTTTTGGCTCCCCTTCTGATTGTTTGGGGGTACGTGGGTATATATAGGAGGAAGAAGTACGTCGGTGGAGCAACAGGGGGCTCACGAGGGTGGAGGGCGCGCCTGGGGGGGGCAGGCGCCCCCCCTACCTCGTGGCCTCCTATTAGTTGGCTTGACGTAGGGTCCAAGTCTCCTGAGTTGTATTCGGTGAGAAAATCACGTTCCCGAAGGTTTCATTCCGTTTGGACTCCGTTTGATATTCCTTTTCTTCAAAACCCTAAAACAGGCAAAAAACAACAATTCTGGGTTGGGCCTGTGGTTAATAGGTTAGTCTCATTTTCGTCACACAGGAATGCTATCATCATGCACAACCCTGATGACAAGCCAAGCAATTGTTTCATACTTTAGTAATCTCAAACCTATACTTCCACGCAATATATGAGCGCGAGCCATGGGCATAGCACTATAGGTGGAATAGAATATAACGAGGGGGGTTATGTGGAGAAGACAAAAAAGGAGGAAGTCTCACATCAACGAGGCTAATCAATGGGCTATGGAGATGCCCACCGATTGATGTTAATGCAAGGAGTAGGGATTGCCATGCAACGGATGCACTAGAGCTATAAATGTATGAAAGCTCAACAAAAGAAACTAGTGGGGTGTGCATCCAACTTGCTTGCTCACGAGGACCTAGGGCACTTGAGGAGGCCCATTGTTGGAATATACAAGCCAAGTTCTATAATGAAAAATTCCCACTAGTATATGAAAGTGATAACATGAGAGACTCTCTACCATGAAGATCATGGTGCTACTTTGAAGCACAAGTGTGGCAAAGGATAGTAACATTGTCCCTTCTCTCTTTTTCTCTCATTTTTTTATTCATACTTGGGACAATGCTCTAGAAAATGATGATCATCACACTTCTATTTATTGACAACTCAATGATTACAACTCGATACTAGAACAAAGATGACTCTATATGAATGCCTCCGACGTTGTACCGGGATATGCAATGAACCAAGAGTGACATGTATGAAAGAATTATTTATGGTGGATTTGCCACAAATACTATGTCAACTACATGATCATGCTAAGCAATATGATAATGATGAATGTGTCATGATGAACGGAATGATGGAAAGTTGCATGGCAATATATCTCGGAATGGCTATGGAAATGCCATAATAGGTAGGTATGGTGGCTGTTTTGAGGAAGATATAAGGAGGTTCATGTGTGAAAGAGCGTATCATATCATGGGGTTTGGATGCATCGGCGAAGTTTGCGCCGACTCTCAATGTGTGAAAGGGCAATGCACGGTACCGAAGAGGCTAGCAAGGATGGAAGGGTGAGAGTGCGTATAATCCATGGACTCAACATTAGTCATAAAGAACTCACATACTTATTGCAAAAATCTACAAGTCATCAAAAACCTCGGTACTACGCGCATGCTCCTAGGGTGATAGATTGGTAGGAAAAGACCATCGCTCGTCCCCAACCGCCACTCATAAGGAAGACAATCAAATAACACCTCATGTTTCAAATTTGTTGCATAACGTTTACCATACATGCATGCTACGAGACTTGCAAACCTCAACACAAGTATTTCTCAATTTCACAACTACTCAACTAGCACGACTTTGATATTATTACCTCCATGTCTCAAAACAATCATCAAGCTCAAACTTCTCTTAGTATTCAACACACTCATAAGAAAGTTTTATTATTAATCTTGCATACCAAGCATATTAGGATTTTAAACAAATTACCATGCTATTAAGACTCTCAAAATAATCTAAGTGAAGCATGAGAGATCAATAGTTTCTATAAAACAAATCCACCACCGTGCTCTAAAAGATATAAGTGAAGCACTAGAGCAAAATTATATAACTCAAAAGATATAAGCGAAGCACATAGAGTATTCTAACAAATTCCAAATCATGTATGGCTCTCTCGAAAGGTGTGTACAGCAAGGATGATTGTGGTAAACTAACAAGCAAAGACTCAGATCATACAAGACGCTCCAAGCAAAACACATATCATGTGGTAAATAAAAATATAGCTCCAAGTAAAGTTACCGATAGAAGTAGACGAAAGAGGGGATGCCTTCCGGGGCATCCCCAAGATTTGGCTTTTAGGTGTCCTTAGATTATCTTGGGGGTGCCATGGGCATCCCCAAGCTTAGGCTCTTGCCACTCCTTGTTCCATAATCCATTAAATCTTTACCCAAAACTTGAAAACTTCACAACACAAAACTTAAAGTAGAAAATCTCGTGAGCTCCGTTAGCAAAAGAAATCAAAAGACCACTTCAAGGTACTGTAATGAAATCATTCTTTATTTATATGGGTGTTATACCTACTGTATTCCAACTTCTTTATGGTTCATAAACTAATTTACTAGCCATAGATTCATCAAAATAAGCAAACAACACACGCAAAACAGAATCTGTCAAAAACAGAACAGTCTGTAGTAATCTGTAGCTAGCGCAAGACCTGGAACCCAAAAGATTATAAAACAAATTTCTGGACGTGAGGAATTTATCTATTAATCATCTGCAAAAAGAATTAACTAAATATCACTTTCCAAATAAAAATGACAGCAGTTCTCGTGAGCGCTAAAGTTTCTGTTTTTTACAGCAAGTTCAACAAGACTTTCCCCAAGTCTTCCCAACGGTTCTACTTGCCACAAACACTAATTAAACACAAAAAACACAACCAAAAAAGAGTCTAAATAATTTATTTATTACTAATAAGGAGCAAAAATCAAGGAATAAAAATAAAATTGGGTTGCCTCCCAACAAGCGCTATCGTTTAACGCCCCTAGCTAGGCATAACAAGCAAGAATAGATCTAGGTATTGGCATCTTTGGTAGGCAATCCATAAGTGGCTCTCATAATAGATTCATAATGTAATTTAATTTTATTTCTAGGAAAGTGTTCCATGCCTTTCCTTAACGGAAATTGGAATCTAATATTCCTTCCTTCATATCAATAATTGCACCAATCGTTCTAAGGAAAGGTCTACCAAGAATAATAGGACATGAAGGATTGCAATCTATGTCAAGAACAATAAAATCTACGGGCACATAATTCCTATTTGCAACAATAAGAACATCATTAATTCTTCCCATAGGTTTCTTAATAGTGGAATCCTCAAGGTGCAAGTTTAGAGAGCAATCATCAAAATCACGGAAACCTAACAAATCACACAAAGTCTTTGGAATCATGGAAACACTAGCACCCAAATCACATAAAGCATAGCATTCATGATCTTTAATTTTAATTTTAATAGTTGGTTCCCACTCATCATAAAGTTTTCTAGGGATAGAAACTTCCAATTCAAGTTTTTCTTCATAAGATTGCATCAAGGCATCAACGATATGTTTAGTAAACGCTTTATTTTGACTATAAGCATGAGGAGAATTTAGCACGGATTGCAACAAGGAAATACAATCAATCAAAGATGGATCAAGATCAAAAGATTCAGAATTCTTCACTCCCACTTTCTTCACTCCCACTTTTATCAACTTTAGCATCAAGATCAAAAGATTCAGAATTCTTGGAACGCCTTCTAGGTAAAGGTGGATCATTTTCAGTCCCATCATTATCAAGATTCATATTGCAAAACAAAGATTTAATAGGGGACATATCAATAACTTTTAGATCTTCATCATTATTTTCATAGGAACTAGAAGAACATGTTTTTATAAAGGCATCTTTCTTAGCACGAATCCTAGCGGTTCTTTCTTTGCACTCGTCAATGGAAATTCTCATGGCTTTGAGAGACTCGTTGATATCATGCTTAGGTGGAATAGATCTAAGTTTTAAAGAATCAACATCAAGAGCAATTCTATCAACGTTCCTAGCCAAATCATCAATCTTAAGCAATTTTTCTTCAATCATAGCATTAAAATTCTTTTGCGAAGTAATAAATTCTTTAATATTAGAATCAAAATCAGAGGGCATCTTATTATAATTTCCATATGAATTATTATAGGAATCACCATAATTATTAGAGGGATTACTAGGATAAGGCCTAGGATTGAAATTTCCTCTATACGCGTTGTTACCAAAATTGTTCCTACCAACAAAATTCACATCCATAGGTTCATTATTATTTTCAATCAAAGTAGACAAGGGCATATCATTAGGATCAGAAGAAATACTCTTATTAGCAAATAATTTCATAAGTTCATCCATCTTTCCACTCAAAACATTAATTTCTTCTATCGCATGCACCTTTTTATTAGTAGATCTTTCAGTATGCCATTGAGAATAATTAACCATAATATTATCTAGGAGTTTAGTAGTAGCTTCTCCTAAAGTGATTTCCATAAAAATGCCTCCCGCGGCCGAATCCAAAAGATTTCTAGAAGCAAAATTCAATCCGGCATAAATTTTTTGTATAATCATCCACAAATTTAAACCATGAGTAGGGAATCACGTATCATTAATTTCATTCTCTCCGAAGCTTGTGTAACATGTTCATGATCAAGTTGCTTAAAGTTCATAATATCGTTTCTAAGAGAGATGATTTTAGCAGGAGGAAAATACTTAGAGATAAAAGCATCTTTGCACTTGTTCCATGAATCAATACTATTTTTAGGCAAAGACAAAAACCAAGCTTTAGCACAATCTCTAAGCGGAAAAGGAAATAGCTTCAATTTAACAATATCATTATCCACATATTTCTTCTTTTGCATGTCACACAAATCAACGAATCTATTTAGATGGGTAGCGGCATCTTCACTAGGAAGGCTGGAGAACGGATCTTTCATGACAAGATTCAGCAAAGCAGTATTAATTTCACAAGATTCAGCATCGGTAAGAGGAGCAATCGGAGTGCTAATAAAATCATTGTTGTTGGTATTGGTGAAGTCACACAATTTAGTATTATCTTGAGCCATCACGACAAACAAGCAAACTAACACACAAGCAAACAAAAAGCAAGCGGACAAAAAGGGCAAATAGAGAAAGAGAGGGAGGATAGAGAGAGAGAGAGGGCGAATAAAATGGCAAGGGTGAATTGGGGGGAGAGGAAAATGAGAGGCAAATGGCAAATAATGTAATGCGGGAGATAAGGGTATGTGATGGGTACTTGGTATGTTGACTTTTGCATAGACCTCCCCGGAAACGGCGCCAGAAATCCTTCTTGCGACCTCTTTTAGCACTGCATTGGTTTTCCCCAAAGAGGAAGGGATGATGCAGCAAAGTAGCATAAGTATTTCCCTCAGTTTTTGAGAACCAAGGTATCAATCCAGTAGGAGGCTACGCGCAAGTCCCTCGTACCTGCACAAAACAAATAAATCCTCGCAACCAACGAAAATAGGGGTTGTCAATCCCTATAGGGCCACTTACGAGAGTGAGATCTGATAGATATGATAAGATAATATTTTTGGTATTTTTTTGATAAAGATGAAAAGTAAAATAAGGGCAAAGTAAAATATCAAAGTAAATAACTAAGTAGTAGGAGATTGATATGATAAAGATAGACCCGGGGGCCATAGGTTTCACTAGTGGCTTCTCTCGAGAGCATAAGTATTCTACGGTGGGTGTACAAATTACTGTTGAGCAATTGACAGAATTGAGCATAGTTATGAGAATATCTAGGTATGATCATGTATATAGGCATCACGTCCGAGACAAGTAGACCGACTCCTGCCTGCATCTACTACTATTACTCCACTCATCGACCGCTATCCAGCATGCATCTAGAGCATTAAGTTAAAAACAGAGTAACGCCTTAAGCAAGATGATATGATCTAGAGGGATAGACTCATGCAATATGAAGAAAACCCCATCTTGTTATCCTCGATGGCAACAATACAATACATGCCTTGCTGCCCTTACTGTCACCGGGAAAGGACACCACAAGATTGAACCCAAAGCTAAGCACTTCTCCCATTGCAAGAAAGATCAATCTAGTAGGCCAAACCAAACTGATAATTCGAAGAGACTTGCAAAGATAACCAATCATACATAAAAGAATTCATAGAAGATTCAAATATTATTCATAGATAGACTTGATCATAAACCCACAATTCATCGGTCTCAACAAACACACCGCAAAAAGAAGATTACATCGAATAGATCTACAGAAGAGAGGGGGAGAACATTGTATTGAGATCGAAAAAGAGAGAAGAAGCCATCTAGCTACTAACTATGGACCCGTAGGTCTGAAGTAAACTACTCACACTTCATCGTTGAGGCTATGGTGTTGATGTAGAAGCCCTCCGTGATCGATGCCCCCTCCGGCGGAGCTCCGGAACAGGCCCCAAGATGGGATCTCGTGGATACAGAAAGTTACGGCGGTGGAATTAGGGTTTTGGCTCCCCTTCTGATCATTTGGGGGTACGTGGGTATATATAGGAGGAAGAAGTACGTCAGTGGAGCAACAAGGGGCCCACGAGGGTGGAGGGCGCGCCTGGGGGGGGGGGGCAGGCGCGCCCCCTACCTCGTGGCCTCTTGTTAGTTGGCTTGATGTAGGGTCCAAGTCTCCTGAGTTGTATTCGGTGAGAAAATCACATTCCCGAAGGTTTCATTCCATTTGACTCCGTTTGATATTCCTTTTCTTCGAAACCCTAAAACAGGCAAAAAACAGCAATTCTGGGCTGGGCCTCCGGTTAATAGGTTAGTCCCAAAAATAATATAAAAGTGGATAATAAAGCCCAATAATGTCCAAAACAGTAGATAATATAGCATGGAGCAATCAAAAATTATAGATACGTTGGAGACGTATCAAAGCTCTCCCTCGAAGCTCTACTAGATCATGAGTTCGTGGGACGTCACTGAGCCAAACGTGTGCAGATCGCGGAGGTGCCGTATCTTTGGTACTAGATCGGTCGATCATGAAGACGTACGACTACATCAACCGCGTTGTCATAACACTTTCGCTTATGGTGTACGAGGGTACGTAGACGATACTCTCCCCTCTCGTTGCTATGCATCACCATGATCTTGCGTGTGCGTAGGAATTTTTTTTGAAATTACTGCGTTCCCCAACACCTGATCCTTTGATGATTTTGCCATGAGACAGAGGCGATCGGCTCATCGTCACTTGAAGCATCATCATTAGTGTCTGACTCGAGTGAATTATCAGATGATTCATAGGCAATGAAGCATTGCTCCTTCCAATCCTTTTGTAGAATTCTTCATCATCTGATTCAGTGTCTGTTGCTTTCCTCTTCAGAGTCCAGGGTCGTATCAGCACATGCTATATTCAGCTATGATATTCTCTTCATATTTGATTCGATGGTTGCTCTTGCTTTTAAGTTAGTGACTGGTCTCGTCGAAGAGGATGAATAGGATGCAATTTCCTTCAAGAGCTTAGTATGACGATCCACTTGAGTAAAACCACTGCAGTGAAGGTATTTCCATCGTTTACTAGGTTTTCCTTCCCAGCTGGGGAAATCTGCTATGAGATGACCAAACAGTTTGCATTTGAAGCACTTCATTTCCTTCAAAGGCAATGATAACCCACAAGTATAGGGGATCGCAACAGTTTTCGAGGGTAGAGTATTCAACCCAAATTTATTGATTCGACACAAGGGGAGCCAAAGAATATTCGTGAGTATTAGCAATTGAGTTGTCAATTCAATCACACCTGAAAGACTTAATATCCGTAGCAAAGTTTTTAGTAGCAAAGTAGTATGGAAGTAACGGTAACGGTGGCAAAAGTAACAGTAGCAGTTTGTAGTGATTGTAACATCAGTAGCAATGAAAGTAACTTAGCAAAGATCAATATGTGAAAAGCTCGTAGGCAATGGATCGATAATGATAATTGTGTTGGATGATATTCATCATGTAGCGGCCATAACCTAGGGTGACACAGAACTAGCTCCAATTCATCAATATAATGTAGGCATGTATTCTGTATATAGTCATGTGTGCTTATGGAAAAGAACTTGCATGACATCTTTTGTCCTACCCTCCCGTGGCAGAGGGGGCCTAATGGAAACTAAGGGATATTAAGGCCTCCTTTTAATAGAGAACCGAAACAAAACATTAGCACTTAGTGAATACATGAACTCTTCAAACTACGAAAATCACCGGAAAGAATCCCAATTATTTTCACCTTGGGGTATGCGGATCATAACTCGTAATAGGTGTCTACAACTTGCAAGATAGGATCAAGAACAAAAATATATTCGTGAAAACATAATAGGTTCATATCTGAAATCATGGTACTCGGGCCCTAGTGACAAGCATTGAGCATAGCAAAGTCATAGCAACATCAATCTCAGAACATAGTGGATACTAGGGATCAAACCCTAACAAAACTCACTCGATTACATGATAAATCTCATCCAACCCATCACCGTTCAACAAGCCTACGATGGAATTATTGACACACAACGGTGAGCATCATGAAATTGGTGATGGAGGAAGGTTGGTGATGATGATGGGGACAAATCCTCCTTGTCGGTGTCAAAACCGGCGGATCTCGGGCAGGGGGTCCCGAACTGTGCGTCTAGGCCGGATGGTAACAGGAGGCAAGGGACATGAAGTTTTACCCAGGTTCGGGCCCCCTCGATGGAGGTAAAACCCTACGTCCTGCTTGATTAATATTGATGATATGGGCAGTACAAGAGTAGATCTACCACGAGATCAGAGAGGCTAAACCCTAGAAGCTAGCCTATGGTATGATTGTTGTTCTGTATGTTGTCCTACGGACTAAAACCCTCCGGTTTATGTAGACACCGGAGAGGGCTAGGGTTACACAAAGTCGGTTACAATGGTAGGAGATCTACATATCTGTATCGCCAAGCTTGCCTTCCACGCCAAGGAAAGTCCCTTCCGGACACGGGACGAAGTCTTCAATCTTGTATCTTCATAGTCCAGGAGTCCGGCCGAAGGTATAGTCCGGCTATCCAGACACCCCCTAATCCAGGACTCCCTCAGTAGCCCCTGAACCAGGCTTCAATGACGACGAGTCCGGCGCGCAGATTGTCTTCGGCATTGCAAGGCGGGTTCCTCCTCCAAGTACTTCATAGAAGATTTTGAACACAAAGATAGTGTCCGGCTCTGTAAAATAAGTTTCCACATATTGCCATAGAGAGAATAATATTTACACAAATCTAATCTACTGACGTATTCCGTAGTGTGACACACCACGACCAAGCCTTTATCCGAATCGTTTTATTATCCCACCTCAGCGCGTCATGCGAGGCGGCTTCCTTGGCACGTCTTGTTAAAGCAGAGATCGTGTCCCCTTATTCCAGGATTCTCATCAATACGGGCGTGGGTAACCCAACCGCGCCATTGATTATGGCGCTTGGAGATAAGCGAGTTTTACCAGGCTGGTGGGGACATGTAGTTGCGTCCAGCCATATAAGGGGATAAGGATCCACCTTTTCACCTACGCCTTCTTCCTCCTTTGCCTATCCATTCTCGCGCACTCGAGCTCCAGTGCCCAAGTACGCACTCCCTAGCTCAACCTTCTCCCGCCATGTCCGGAGCGGGAGGCAAGTGGATGGTCTCCTCCATCACGGAGGGACACATCAAAAAACTGAGGAAGGCCGGATACTTGTCTAACGACATCGCGCACCGGCCTCCCGAAGAGGGGAAGCTCCTCCCCACCCCAAGGCCCAATGAGAGGGTAGTGTTCCTTCCCCACTTCCTCCGCAGACTGGGCTTTCCTATCCACCCATTCGTCCGGGGACTCATGTTCTACTATGGCCTGGATTTCCATGATCTGGCCCCGAACTTCATCCCCAACATCTCGGCGTTTATCGTCGTGTGCGAGGCTTTCCTCTGCATCCGCCCCCATTTCGGCCTATGGCTCAAGACTTTCAACGTCAAGCCGAAGGTGGTGCGCGGCAACCAGGCGGAGTGCGAAGGTGCCATGGTGCGCAAGATGCCCAATGTCTTATGGCTCGAGGGCTCCTATGTGGAGACCCTGAAGGGGTGGCAATCGGGGTGGTTTTACATCACCAAGCCGCGCGACCCTGAGTGGGTCGCAGCCCCCAAGTTCCGGTCTGGACCCCCAACGCGTCTCACGTCCTGGAAAGAGACGGGCCTGTCATGGGGCAGCAAAGGAGAGGTGACTGGACTGCAAACATGCATGCAAATCCTGGTGGACAAGCAGCTCAAGCTTGTCAACGTAGTCCAGGTTATGCTCATCCGCCTGATCCTCCCGTCTCAACGACGGGCCTTCAATCTGTGGGAGTTCAACCCGGCGCAGCACCGAACTCTGAGCAGGCTCTTCGACACGACGTACGAAGATGCCTAGAAGGTGCATTTCAAGGGCGCCAAGGCTCCCGCAACCGCTACCGAGGATCGCGGATTCAGCGCGCAGCGTCACGCTAGCGCGGTAAGTTGTCTGTACCTTTTACAGGGTATTAGTTTTTCATAGTTTAACTCTATGCGGGATCTAAGCTCCCTTACCTTTGACAGGTTTGGCAGGCGAAGTCCGGACAGATCGACTGTCCGGCTCCTTTGCCCGAAGACCCAGCTGATGCCCGCTTGGCGAAGCTGCTGGTTCCGGCACCCCATGTGGTGCCGGAGAAGAAGGCCATGAAGAAGGCCACGGGGACTCGAAAGAGTGCCCGGCGCCAGGGGGTGTCAGGTTCATCATCCGACGACTCCAAGGCGCATTCCTCCCGTGAAGATGAGGAGGAGGAAGAAGAGACCTCTCCCCCCAGCGGGAGGAGAGAAGAAAAGGAAGGCCACCCCCACTGGGGAGGCCGAAGGTTCCAAGAAGGGGAAAACCCTTCCTCTGGACTACCCCACCGATGCCGACGATGGCGGAGAGGAGTGGCCGCTCAGGGCCAAGCCCCTGGCGAAATCGTAAGTATCCGGATACCAGAGTAATTCATAGTATTCGTTTATCGCACAGCTTTCCCTTATGTCAAATATGTTTATGCAGCCCACCCAAAGACTGGCTCAACGCATCGTCGAGCGGCTCACTGGACTCGTCGGATGTGAACTCGCTTCCGACGGCTACCTTCCCCCGCCCTACGGACGACGCCGAAGTGTTGTCCCAACAGGTTCCAGGCCAGGAGGAGGTGGTCCTGGTGGCACTGCAAGGCGACCTCCCGGACTCTAGGAGTAAAGGGGATAAAACCCCCCAGGGCTCCAAGTCCGGCTCTAGGCCAGACACCGCTCCGGAACCTTCAAAGGTTCCAGAGTCCGGCGGGGGACCTCCTTCCAAGAGGAGCAAGCCCACCGTGCCGGTGACCCCCGTCCAACCGGAGGCGCCGGACAATCTGTTGGAGGTGCTCAAAGGTGCCTCCATCGATGAGGAGCACCACACCATTATGAGTGTGGTGATCCAGAAGGTTCAGTCCGCCAAGAGCGGACTGACTGAAGCTGGTACTAGCCTGTTAACAGGCTTTGAGGTAAGTAAAGAATGTGTAAATAATATTACCGCATAGACAGTAGCCCCTGATGCTCTGTTTGGCGCTCGGGAAGAAAAGCCGAATAGAGGATCAAATAAAATTCGCAGGAGTCTAACAAAAAGGAGTCAATATGCGTATGCAGGCTTCTCTGCTTGCGTCCGCCGCACTGACTGCGGAAGTGGACACGCTAAAGCAGAACCTCGAGCGGTCCGAGAAAGAGCTCGGGCGTGCCAAGAAGTAGCTCGAGGACAATGAAGGTAAGAAATACCTTGTTTAAATATATATAAAAAAGGTGCAATTGCAAAAAATGACAGGATTGTCGTGGCTATTATAGGGGCCACGTCTGAGGTGGCGACCATTAAGCAAGCGCTGGTCGAGGCCGAGAAGAGGGCGGCCACAGAGCGCACCGAGCGGGAGAAGTATGAGGCCCATGTTGGCAAGGTGCAGCAAGAGCTCCAGTCTCTCATGAAAAAACATGAGAGTTTGGAGCTTGACTCAAAGACGCGAGCGTCCGAGCTCGCGGTGGCTATTAAAGATGCCAAGTCTGCCAAGGCCAAATCCCAGAAGACCCTCCAGGAGTTGGATGTGGTGAAAAAGATAGCGGCGGGTAAGGCATTCTTTATGCAAAGTAAACATGTAAACGTGAGTTACTTGTTACTTACCCGAATCCGGAGTTCTCTAGGAGCCTTCATGGATCTTCCCCGTAGCGTGTCCGATGCTTCCGCATTCTATCGAGCCGAGGAGGGCAGATCGATAGAGAAGGTGTTCTGGTCTCAGTATGCTGAGGCCGGAAACCCTGTGCCCCTGAGCGACCAGCTGAAGCAACTGGTCGAGCTCCACAAGGCGGCCGAACAGGCCATGAAGGGCCTCATAGTTCGGCTGTGGCCTGGAGAGGCTCTGCCTGGGAGCTATTTCGGGCTGGTACGGCGGCTGGTGGGGGGCTGTCCAAGGCTCGAAGTCATCAAGCGCTCCGTCTGCATTGAAGGTGCCCATAGGGCCCTTGCCCGTGCTAAGGTGCACTGGGGCAAGCTGGATGCTGAGAAGCTTGTGAAGGACGGGCCACCGCCGGGGAAAGAGCATCGCAAGCCCAAGAATTATTATAAGGATGTTCTGAAGGGTGCCTGCCTTATGGCGGATGAATGTTCCAGGGATGTAATCTTTGAGTAAAACTCGCTCGTTTTGTCCTGTGCGCTGAAAACTTGTTCATATGCGCTAAGCAATGTTTGGGTCATTCGAGGGAGGCGCTCATCACAACGAACAATGCAATCGGACTATAATGCTTGAACACTCTCACTTAGCCATAGAATTCTATAATTTTAAATTTCGGCGAAGCCCCTGGTATTCGGAAGACTGAGTTCGGGGCGCTATCCACGCCTTGGCCGGACAGAGCCGACTGCTCGCTCTAAGCGGCATAAGTCTTTAGGGACTCGAAAAACCTCTCGAACAGCGACCAGCTCTCGCTTCATCATGACAGTCAGTTTTAGCTTTCTCTACTGAGGTGCTCGACCCAGCTCAACTGGGACACAATCACAATAGTTCTCCTAGTGCTACCTTAGTCGATATAGCGGAACGTAAGGCACCAAAACATAGGAGCCGGGCAAACCCAACTATTGACCCAAGACATGATTCGGAGCCGATGAATATAATGCTTTAAGTTTGGGGTGCCACACTTGTTAAAGTGTTCGGACTTCTCACACCATATTGAGGGGTACTAAAGCCCCTGGAGTATTTTGGCCGTACCAAAGTGTACGGGTGCAACATGTCGTTAAGGAACATATATTTGTAAAAAAAAAGGTAATGCAAAAATAGACAAAAGCTATGCATTGTTTATTAAAAAGGGGCTGCGATCAAAGCAGAACGATACAAATAATGCGATAAGAAAAGGTTGGACTATTTAACATGTCCGTTGCAGGGGCAGGCTGCGGAATGGTATGCGAAACAGGTATACTGCTCGTGATAGAGACCACATGGGAGTTCCGTAATGCGGCATGGCTTGTCTGCTTCCCTGGTTCTTGCATCATTTGTGCGGCAATTGAACTGCCGAACAGGCCTTCCGAAGAATGGAGTCCTGAAAGTAAGAGAAAATTAAAAAATCGGCAGCCCCTGGTGCGGTTTAAGACGTGTTTCGGGCGTGCCGTGATGGTGTCCCTCCCCCTGTACCCATGGTATTTCTAAAGCGTAGTGATGTACGCGAAGCACTGGCGTCGCATTTTTGCGAGGGCTGGGGTTGGGGCCGCATTGCTACGCCTGCTTGGGATGTGCCAGGCGGTCTTGTTGTAGGTTACTCCGGGCGCTCTTGACGGTGTCCGGACGTTTAATGGCCGGACTAGAGAACTGCCTGGAAAGGCTGCTTTGTACTTCCGCTGCAAGGGCCGCCGTGTGCTCCTCCGTTCGGAGGGAGCGTTCTATGTTTCCATTGACCGTAATTACTCCTCGAGGGCCTGGCATCTTGAGCTTAAGGTATGCGTAGTGAGGTACCGCGTTGAACTTGGCGAATGCGGTTCGCCCGAGCAGTGCGTGATAGCCACTGCAGAATGGAACTATGTCGAAGATTAACTCCTCGCTTCAGAAATTATCCGGAGATCCGAAGACCACTTCAAGTGTGACTGAGCCTGTACAGTTGGCCTCTACACCTGGTATTACGCCTGTCGGATTTCAGGTTCCGGCAGACCCTTAAGGTTCGAACACTGGGGTGTGCGCGGAGATTACGCCTTCTACCTCCCCGTCTCGCAAAGATCTAAACTACTAAAAGAACTGCACAAGGGACGCAAGATTTATACTGGTTCGGGCCACCGTTTGTGGTGTAATACCCTACTCCAGTGTGTGGTTGGTGGATTGCCTCCTGGGGCTGATGATGATGAACAATACAAGGAAGAACAGCCTCGCGAGGGTCTGTTCTTGGCTGGGGCTGATGAACTGCTAGGAGGAGTTCAGTCACCTCTCTCTCTCTCTCACTCACTCTCTCTGCTTTGCTCTCACTTGTCGACCCACAGAACTCGCACCGAACCGAAACCGAACCAACCCCCTTGCTATGCGGGTGGCTGGTCCTATTTATAGAGGCCCTGGTCCTCTTCCCAAATATCGAGCGGGAAGGGAGCCAACAATGGCGGCTAATTTGAAGGGGGACAGCAAGTATCAACTATCCTGACAAAAGCAGTCTTCGCCTGCGCAAAGCTCTGGTGATGACGCCGTCTTGGGCTCCACGGTGACCTCCATCTCGTAGTCCTCCTGGTCTTGGTCTCGTTGCACCGAAATGGCAACCTTTGCCTGATGCCTCGTTACTCCGCGGCTGCGGTTGCCCCTTTGGACCAAAGAGAAAAGAAGGACGCTGCGCGCGCTGGCACCTGCCTGGCGCCCCGAGTCGTCACGGCTTGCGTCACGGGCACCTCGGGAGGTACCTCGCCTTGATCTCTCCGCCTCCTCTCGAGCCAGCCTGACGAGGCCGTCCCTGAGGAAGCTCCGTGTCGTCCGCCTCGCGAGGCTTGGCCCCTCACGAGGGTCTTGAGTCTTGCGTTGATGAAGATGGGCCATGCTGGGCCTCCTTTGAGCCACGGTGCAGGCCGCAGGCAGGCAAGTCTGGGGACCCCCGTTCCCAGAATGCCGACAGTAGCCCCCGAGCCCAAGGCGCGCCCGGACTTGGCCATGCCGAGAGGCGAAAGGGCAAGGGCAAAGCGCCGCGGGCCCTAACAGCCTGCGGCCTTGGGCGCCGCGTGGCGGTTGATGGGACGTGGGCGTCTCCACTTCCCCACGACGCCTCGGTGATCGCGTGAGTTGGACAAGTCCCTGCATGCAAATCGTCTCATGATTACCTGTGATTGTGGAGGCCGGCGGTTAGCCTTCGCCGGCTATAAGTACGGGGCTGCGCGTGCCCTTCTAGTCCATTCCTCCTGGCTTCTCCTTCTTCCCGATCCTTGCTCCGTCTTGCAGCGATGGCTCCGATCCGCAGGTTCTCTGCAGCGGAGAAGGGAAGGCCCCTCGAGAGGGACCAGACCCGCTCCCGCCGAAGAAACGGCTCGCCCTTTGCAGCCGGGAGACGAGGAGACCGTCAGGTGGTGCCGAGGCCCTGGTGCGAGCGGGCTCCGCCGGGGTTCCCGCTTCCCTTGTATGCCCACGTCGAGGGTGCCGATGCCGATCGCGGTCGGCGCCGTCGTAGGCGCCGTTGGGTCACGAAGGCGTGGGTTGTTCCTCCTGGAGTCCATGCCGAGGGCTCCTCCCAAGAGTTCGTGCTCCACGTCACCATTCCTCTCCAGTCTTGGATCCGTCTGCCTCCCTTCTTCGCCTCCATCATCCCTCCGGGGGAGCCCCTGGAGCTCTGGCTGCAGCACGCTGGCTGTAGCACCCTCGCGACCGAGGCAGAGGTCGTGGTCGCTGCCCCGGGTGAGGTCTACATGTCCCGTGGCTGGAGAGAGATCGCTCGGGTTTGCAGGGAAAGGGGCGTCTTCGCGGTCCACTTGGAGTACGATGGCGCTGCGGCGATGTTCTTCAAAGTCTTCGACGCGGACGAGCGCCGGCTGGAGTGTTGCCCCGGGAGAGGTGGCCAGGACCTTGCCCTGGTGAGGGCTAGGCCCGTCGACTGCTCCCTTGGCGGAGGCGCCGGAGGGTCTTGTGACTCCGGCAAGATCTTCGCGACTCCGGAGACGAGCGACGACAACCACGAGCCCCCGAGTCGGCGCCGCTCCCGGAGCAGGGCGGGCTCGTCTGGCCGTCGCCGACTCTGATCTGGATGGGTTGGCGCCGGCGCTTGACGGCCCACTGTTGATGATGGCATCTTTTGCAGGAGCACATGTAGTTAGCATCCCTTAGGATCAGTTCCCTGTGAGGAATCGAAATGCGCCCCATGGGGGCTTGTAAGGTGCTGTGGTCCCGTTTGTTAATACATAACCTTTGCTGCAGAGCTGTGTGAGTTGCTGATTCCGTCTTAGCTCAGTTCTCCCTTTCGAACCTCGCGAGGGCTTGGTGCTCTGCGCCGACAGGTCCCAGTCCCAAGGCGGCGTCAGCCGTCGCTGGTATGCCAGGTCGCAATGCCGTGGTCAAGGCCAGAGGTGAGCGACCCGGGTCCGGTAAGAGCCCCTGAGTCGCGATGCTCAGGAGGTCCCCTTTGGCGCCCAAGCAGCCGTCGCTCGGCGAGAAAGGAGAGCGGCGTCGCTGACACGGAATTGCATTAGGTGCGGGGGTAGTGCTACGATAGCCGGTGCTTTCGGGCGGTGACTTATCTCGAGAGTCGGGGATTATTCCTGGTGTGTCGTCGGGTCCGCGCGTCGGCAGGAGCGGAATCGCTCGGCAAGGTCCTCGCGAGCCCCTTCTCCCCCGCCTTTGCTCCCCTTTCTTCTCTACGTCCTTGGGTCCCGGCCCTCGAGCTAGTCTTAGCCGTCGCTGGTATGCCAGGTCGTGATGCCGTGGTCAAGGCCAGAGGGTGAGGGCTAGAGAGCCAGTAGGAGCCCTGAGTCGCGATGCTCAGGCACCCCCCTTTAACGTGCAAGCGGTTCGCGCGGGCGAGAGTGAAAAGAACGCCGCGAGGGTCGTGCCTGGTGCAACTCCCTTAGGGGATCCTGTAAACTCATCATAGAAGGAAGAAAAGGTTGTCATGACAACTGTCAGTCTGCCGTTAGTTGCTTCTGAGGGGGGATGAGGCACTGGAGGCTTGACGAGGTGGCCCTATGCGGGGCTGCCGCGGCCAGAGCTCAGCCATTCAGGTTTGTCGGCGTTGCAGGGACGGACCCATGCGCAAGCGTCGTGCCGTTGTGGGAGCAATTCCGTCAGTTGGCGCCAGTTGAGCAGGCAACTAGATCAAACACGTTAGCTGTGGAGGAGGGGATTCATTCAAACAGATGCTGGGAAGGTAAACATCGCTGGGTCGGGCCCAAGCGACTTGGGGATGATGCAGCCCAAGGGGCGCCCCCAACAAAGCAAGCTAACGATATGAAATAAAGGGATACATACCGCAGGGACGGACCCACGCGGCCTGGGAACGATGCAGCCCTAGGAGGGCGCTCCCAGCTGAAAATGAAACTTGTAAGATGTCACCTGAGGGTGTCGAGGGCGAAGGGGTGTCGGTGCAGCAGACTCGGGAGGCTGCGGAAGCCGATCCTCACGAGCCCCCAGGCCTAGGGGCCTCGGGAGGCTCCGGAGGCACTGGTAGCTCTTCACGAGTCATCTGCATCTCCGCTAGGGCTACGGAACGCCTGTCTTCTTGAGCCTCCATGATGCTCCTCATGAGGCGCTGGCATGTAGCAACCACGCTCGGCAGGCCGTAAGGCATGCGAACGTAGCTGTGGGGCGGACCCCGGCAGCGCCCCACTCGCGAGGGCCAGAGGCGCTCCATGGTAGCGACTTGGTTGAGCCCTGGTACATCGACACAGACGCGCAGCCCACCATCCTCGCCTGGATGGGGAGCCGCAGCCGGTAGACGGCGGCAACCTCTCATGATCCTTGATTCCTGTAGTTCTTGAATGGCTCTATCGACGAACTCTTGCGGGTCTGACCTTCCTTGCCTTGCTCCTTCTTGAGGGAAACGTGCTTCGAAACACGCCTCCACGTGGTGCCCAAGCGCCTCCCTCGTGACCCTGGCCAGGTCGGTGGCCCTCCAGGGGAGAGCCCCCGAGCCCTGCCTGAGGAGGGCGCCGGGCGCGCTTTCCTATGCGATGGAAGGAGGTTCCCCCAGGGCGGACGCGGGCCCTGAGGGGCCTGCCTCCCGAGGGGCCGGTCCGGATGATGTCTTCTTCTTCTTGTGGGTGGTCTCGGGAAGCCTCCTGCTTCCGCGATCCGGGTCTTCCAATGACGCGGCTTGAAAGGCTCGCTCTAGGGAACACACCGCATCCCTCTCTTCACAGGGCACCATGATGACTCGGCCACTCCCTGGCATCTTGAGGACGTTGTAGCCATGGTGAGTCACGGCCATGAACTTGGCCAGCGCTGGGTACCTGAGGATGGCGTTGTACGGCAGGCGGATGTGGGCGACGTCGAAGTCGATGAGCTCGGTGCGGTAGTTGTCGCGTGCCCCGAAGGTGACAGGGAGGCGGACCTGCCCAATCGGGACCGTGGAGCCGTCGGTGATTCCGGAGAAGGGCTTGGTTGGCTGAAGCTGGTCGTAGGGCACTTGGAGATTGTTGAACATTTCCACGGACATGACGTTGAGTCCTGCCCCACCATCGATGAGGGTCTTGGTGACCAGTACATTGCTGATGACTGGGGAGCAGAGCATCGGGAGGACGCCAGCTGTGGCTGCACACTTGAGTTGATCCGCTGAGCTGAATGTGATGGCGCACGCCGACCACCTGAGAGGGCGTGTTGCTTCGAGCCTGGGGAGGGCTTCGTTCACCTCGCGGGCAAACTGCTTGAAGATGCATTGGGAGGCTGGGGCTTGAGCTCCGCCCAGGATGCAGGTGATTGCGCGTGGCTCCTGGAAGCCCCCAGCCCCCTCGTCTTGATGGCGGTCCTCGTTCCTCCTTGGCTGAGGCGGCAGTGGAGGGAGGCCTGCGTTGCCTTGCGGGCGATCCTCACGAGGCTGATCCCTCCAGTCCCCCTCGCAAGGCAGGTCTCGCCAGCGATCCTCGCGAGGCTGATCGCGCCACCCTTGGCGCGGGCCACGGTCTTCCCAGCATCCTGCATTTCTTCCTCCTCCTCGGCCGTAGCCCTGATCGGCGCGATCGGGACGACGGCCGATCCTTCCTCCCCGCACGGCGCGGAGTTCTTGGCATTCGTTGGTGTTGAGGGTGTGGAGGTCGTGGTACACACAGTACCGGCTGCCCCTGGAGGACTCAGGCAGATCTTTGCCCCGCTTGGTGTCTGGTTCTGCTGCGAGCACGGCAGCTCCCTTGCGCTTCACGTCCTTGGCCTTGGGCATCTTCTCTTCTGGGTCTGCGGCAGGCAGCTCGAGGAGGGAGAGGCGTGCCTCCTCAGCCCTGGCGCACTTGGTCGCCAAGTTGAACAGCTCCAGGGAGGTGCACAGGTCTTCATGCATCGCCAGCTCCTCCTTCATCTTGACGTCGCGCACACCATCGGAGAAGGCCGAGATGATGGCCTCCTCGGATACCTTGGGGATCTTGAGGCGCGCGCTGTTGAAGCGCTGGATGTACTTTTGCAGGGTCTCTCCAGGTTGTTGCTTGATGCGGCGCATGTCGCTCACGGCGAGCGGCCGGTCGCGAGTACCTTGGAAGTTGGCGATGAAGCGGGTGTGCATCTGGTCCCAGGAAGAGATCGTGCCTGGAGCCAGATTCAGGAGCCAGGTGCGAGCTCCTTCCTTGAGCGCCATGGGGAACCAGTTCGCCATGACCTTTTCGTCCCCGCTGGCAGCTTCGATGCCCAGCTCATAGAGCTGGAGGAACTCTGCAGGGTCAGTCGTGCCATCGTAACGTGGAGGCAGGTCTGGCTTGAACTTACCGGGCCACGCGACGCTACGCAACTCGGTGGTGTAGGCACGGCAGCCTGCGGTGGCCACGAAAGGCCTCGGCTGGTGGAGAGCTTGGTCTTGAGGGTCCCCACGCGCTGCATCTAGGAGTAGCGCGGGGTCTTGGCGTGCCGGAGCTGGAGCAGGGTCGCGGCGCGCCGGAGCAGGGAGCGCCCTGGCAGCTCCTTGCGGGCGTGGGGTCTCTTGGCAGCTCCGTTCTTGCTGCGCTGGCGCCTGACTGAGCGGGTTCCGCCCAGGGGCCACGCACCTTGGAGCCATGGCGTCTTCTTGGAGAGGAAGCGGCTGGTACGCCTCCGGGGCTTCGTTGCCCGCGCGGGGCGGGGTGCGGCGCAGCGGAACGGACGGCGTGGGAGATCCCCCTGCGGCGCGGACAAGCTCGGCGACGCGGTCGAGCCACTCGTCGTAGACGTCGTCGATGGGACGGTAGCGCAGGAGTTCGTTTGCCACGAGGAGCGCAGCTCGAGCCTCCAAGGGTGCGCGGAGCGCGCGGGACGAAGAACCAGCGGGCGCGAGCGATGGAGTAGCGGTGTGGCCGTCTTGCCGCACGGAGGGATGCTGGGACGACGCTTGCTGCTCGCCCCCCGCCGGGCCGGTGGCGGCGTTGACAGCGGGCGACGGGGAACGACGAGGACGTCCGCCGACGGGCGCCGTCTGGGCGACGCGAGATGCGATGGCGGCCCGGCGCTCGGCGTGGGCCTGACGAGCGTCGGACATAGATGCGACGGTCGGAGGAGAACGGGGCGGTGGACAACGAATTCCGGCGCACCCCTACCTGGCGCGCCAAATGTCGGATTTCGGGTTCCGGCAGACCCTTAAGGTTCGAACACTGGGGTGCGCGCGGAGATTACGCCTTCTACCTCCCCGTCTCACAAAGATCTAAACTACTAAAAGAACTGCACAAGGGACGCAAGATTTATACTGGTTCGTGCCACCGTTGTGGTGTAATACCCTACTCCAGTGTGTGGTTGGTGGATTGCCTCCTGGGGCTGATGATGATGAACAATACAAGGAAGAACAGCCTCGCGAGGGTCTGTTCTTGGCTGGGGTGATGAACTGCTAGGAGGAGTTCAGTCACCTCTCTCTCTCTCACTCACTCTCTCTGCTTTGCTCTCACTTGTCGACCGTCCGAATGAACCCCATCGAACCGAACCGAACCCAACCCCCTTGCTATGCGGGTGGCTGGTCCTATTTATAGAGGCCCTGGTCCTCTTCCCAAATATCGAGCGGGAAGGGAGCCAACAATGGCGGGCTAATTTTAATGGGGACAGCAAGTATCAACTATCCTGACAAAAGCAGTCTTCACCTGCGCAAAGCTCTGGTGATGACGCCGTCCTGGGCTCCATGGTGACCGCCGTCTCGTAGTCCTCCTGGTCTTGGTGTCGTTGCACCAAAATGGCAACCTTTGCCTGATGCCTCGGTACCCCGCGGCTGCGCTTGCCCCCTTTGCACCAAAGAGGAAAGAAGGACGCTGCACGCGCTGGCACCCGCCTGGCGCCTTGAGTCGTCATGGCTTGCATCATGGGCTCCTCGCGAGGTACCCCGCCTTGATCTCTCCGCCTCCTCGCGAGCCATCCTGACGAGGCCGTGCCTGAGGAAGCTCCATGTCGTCCGCCTCGCGAGGCTTGGCCCCTCGCGAGGGTCTTGAGTCTTGTGTTGATGAAGATGGGCCATGCTGGGCCTCCTTTGAGCCACGCCGCAGGCCGCAGGCAGGCAAGTCTGGGGACCCCCGTTCCCAGAACGCCGACAACGCCTTTGAAGGTCGTTTTGGTGGGCTTAATCCTGGAGGGATCGATGCCCATTTTTCGCACTGTATCTTGGTAAAGCAGGTTCAGGCTGCTGCCGCCGTCCATAAGGACTCTAGTGAGATGAAATCCGTCAATAATTGGGTCTAGAACCAATGCGGCGAATCCGCCATGACAGGTGCTAGTGGGATGGTCCCTTCGATCAAAGGTGATCAGGCAGGAGGACCATGGGTTGAACTTTGGGGCGACTGGCTCTACCGCGTATATGTCCCTTAATGCGCGCTTCCGCTCCCTCTTGGGGATGTGGGTTGCGTATATCATGTTCACCGTCCGCACTTGTGGGGGAAAACCCTTCTGTCCACTGTTGTTCGGCGGCTGGGGCTCTTCGTCGTCATCGCTATGCAGCCCCTTGTCGGTATTTTCGGCATTTAACTTGCCTGCCTGCTTGAACACCCAACAATCCCTGTTGGTGTGATTGGCCGGCTTTTCGGGGGGGGGCATGTATCTGGCACAAGCGGTCGAGTATTCGGTCCAAACTAGACGGGCCCCTAGGATTTCTTTTGAATGCCTTTTTCCGCTGACCGGATTTATAGCCTCTGAATCCGGCATTAACTGCCGTATCCTCAGTATTGTCGCTGTTAATGCGGCGCTTCTGCTTGTTGCGACGCGACCTGCCACTACTGTCCCTGGTATCCGAATTACCAGGGTTCTTGGTCATATTGTTACTACGAGCAAGCCAACTGTCTTCTCCCGCGCAAAAGCGGGTCATGAGTGTCGTGAGTGCTGCCATAGATTTCGGCTTTTCCTGTCCAAGGTGCCGGGCAAGCCACTCGTCACGGATATTGTGCTTGAAGGCTGCTAGGGCCTCTGCGTCCGGACAGTCGACTATTTGATTTTTCTTTGTTAGGAAGCGTGTCCAGAATTGCCTGGCCGATTCATCTGGCTGCTGAATTACGTGACTTAGGTCATCGGCGTTTGGGGGTCGCACATAAGTGCCCTGGAAATTGTCGAGGAATGCGGCTTCCAAGTCCTCCCAGCAACTGATTGATCCTGTTGGCAAGCTGTTAAGCCAATGCCGAGCTAGTCCTTTAAGCTTGAGTGGGAGGTATTTGATGGCGTGGAAATCATCGCCGCGGGCCATGTGGATATGAGGGAGATAATCCTCAATCCATACCGCAGGATCTGTTGTGCCATCATATGATTCGATGTTTACGGGTTTGAAACCCTCGGGGATTTGATGATCCATTACTTTTTCTATGAAGTGTAGTGGGTGTGCGGCGCCTCTGTACTGGGCTATATCACGACGTAGCTCCAATGAGCTTTGTCTACTATGTTCGGCCCTGCCGAATTTGTGGCCGGCGTGACGGTTACCGTCTCGAGTCGTGGGGCGCCCACACGATCCATAGATCGATCTTGTTTGCCTTGCCTTGTCCTCCAACATATCTCGCAGGTCCGGCGCATTTTCCCGTGCCTTGGTATGAGGTGCGGCTTGAGTGGAGTGCCGAGAGTCCTCTCTGTCGTGGCCACGAGGTGGCCGATCGGCCATATCGAGTGCTGGTGATGTAGGTTTAAGTGCTTCCTCCTCTAATCGGGGTAGCAACCTGCGCTTTGGGTAGCTCTTGGAGGGGCGTTCGAGTTTATGCTCTTCGGCCACAAGGACTTCAGTCCATCTGTCGACTCGACTAGCAAATCTTGATCAGCTCTAAGCTGTTGCTGTTTTTTCTTGAGGCTTCTTGCCGTGGACATAAGCCTGCGTGGAAAACGCTCTTGCTCGACGGGATCCTCTGGCACGACGAATTCATCGTCGTCGAGGCTTGCCTCGTCTTCGGAGGGAGGCATATGATTATCGTCCTCGACCTCTCTGTCTGCCGCTCTCTCATGGGGGCTGGTTTCTCCATCCTCCTGTGCTAAATCTTGCTGGAGGGGGTTTTCTTCGGCACT
This sequence comes from Triticum urartu, assembly GCF_003073215.2. Classification (NCBI taxonomy): domain Eukaryota; kingdom Viridiplantae; phylum Streptophyta; class Magnoliopsida; order Poales; family Poaceae; genus Triticum; species Triticum urartu. Next base: position 102,826,239 of record NC_053024.1, read on the forward strand.
TTCCGGAGTATTATTATCTCCCGTGCTGGAATCACCGTATTTGTTTTGGCGGGATTTTGAGCGGCGCCGCTGACGCCGGCGCTTAGGCTGTTTCTTGGAGGGGACATCCTCCGCTGTTCCATCGCCATCTCCGTCTTTTGGGGTGTCCACCATGTATATGTCATATGACGAGGTGGCTTTCCAGGGCCTAATAGGCACTGTTTCTTCATCGTCTCCTTCATCAGCGTCCATACCGTCGATGTCTTTGGAGTCGAAGTCGAGCATGTTGGTTAAATCGTCGACAGTGGCTATAAAGTGGGTGGTGGGTGGGCTTTGAATTTCTTCATCGTCCATACCCCAACCTTGCTGACCATAGTCCGACCAGGGCTCTCCTGATAAAGAGAGAGACTTCAGTGTCTTTAGAATATCGCCGAAAGGCGAGTGCTGAAAGATGTCCTCGGCAGTAAACTCCATGATCGGCGCCCAATCGGATTCGATCAGCAGGGGCGCGGAGGGTTCGGAGTCCGGCTCCTTGGAGTCACGAGTCTCGCGGAGTGTGAGGCTGGTGTTCGGCTCGATCGCCATTGGGATCGCAGCCCCCGAGGCGGCGTCCAACCGCCCATCCTCGATCGGCGCAGTTGGCTCCGAATTAAGGGTTGAAGCCGATGCGGGTGCGGCCTCCAGGGCACTGTTCGGTGGCAGAGCTAGATCATGCTCGTCGTGACAGTGCGGCGCGTTCGGCAGTGGATCGAATCCGTCGAAGATCAAGTCCCCGCGGATGTCAGCCGTGTAGTTTAAACTTCCAAATCTGACCTGACGGCCAGGGGCGTAGCTTTCGATATGCTCCAGATGGCCAAGTGAATTGGCCCGCAGTGCGAAGTTGCCGAAGACGAAGATCTGTCCGGGGAGGAAGGTCTCACCCTGGACTGCATCGCTATTGATGATCGTTGGAGCCATCGAGCCTGACGGCGACGACACAGAGGAACTCTCAATGAAAGCACCAATGTCGGTGTCAAAACCGGCGGATCTCGGGTAGGGGGTCCCGAACTATGTGTCTAGGCCGGATGGTAACAGGAGGCAAGGGACACGAAGTTTTACCCAGGTTCGGGCCCCCTTGATGGAGGTAAAACACTACGTCCTACTTGATTAATATTGATGATACGGGTAGTACAAGAGTAGATCTACCACGAGATCAGAGAGGCTAAACCGTAGAAGCTAGCCTATGGTATGATTGTTGTTCTGTATGTTGTCCTACGGACTAAAACCCTCCGGTTTATATAGACACCGGAGAGGGTTAGGGTTACACAAAGTCGGTTACAATGGTAGGAGATCTACATATCCGTATCGCCAAGCTTGCCTTCCACGCCAAGGAAAGTCCCTTCCAGACACGAGACGAAGTCTTCAATCTTGTATCTTCATAGTCCAGGAGTCCGGGGAAGGTATAGTCCGGCTATCCGGACACCCCCTAATCCAGGACTCCCTCACTCCTCTCCGGAGCCCCGAACGGACTCCAGATCGGTCTTCCTGATGAAGAACAGGAGGCGGTGTCGGCTCTGTATCATAAAACGTGAATTTTTTTCTCCGCGAATAGGTATTTATAGATTTGGAGTTAGGGTCGGAGGAGGTCCAGGGGGCCCACAAGCCTGCAGGGCATGCCCAGGGGGGTGGGCGCGCCCCCTGGGCTTGTGGCCTCTGGGTGGGCCCCTCTGGTATCTTCTTGCGCCATTATTTTTATATATTCCACAAAAATTCTCCGGAAATTTTCAGGTCAATCCGAGAACTTTGAGTTCTGCACGAAAATAACACCATGGCAATTCTGCTAAAAACAGCGTCAGTCTGGGTTAGTGAAGCAAATATGCGCTAGAGGCAATAATAAAGATGTTATTTATATTTCCTTATATCATGATAAATGTTTATTATTCATGCTAGAATTGTATTAACCGGAAACTTGATACATGTGTGAATACATATACAAAACAAAGTGTCCCTAGTATGCCTCTACTTGACTAGCTCGTTCATCAAAGATGGTTAAGTTTCCTGATCATAGACATGTGTTGTCATTTGATGAACGAGATTAAGTCTCCTAATGATGTGATGGACAAGACCCGTCTGTTAGCTTAGCATGTTGATCATTCAGTTTTATTGCTATTGCTTTCTTCATGACTTATACATATTCCTTTGACTATGAGATTATGCAACTCCCGAATACCGGAGGAACACCTTGTGTGCTATCAAACATCACAACATAACTGGGTGAATATAAAGATTCTCTACAGGTGTCTCCAATGGTGTTTGTTGAGTTGGCATAGATTGAGATTAGGATTTGTCACTCAGTGTATCAGAGAGGTATCTCTGGGCCCTCTCGGTAATGCATATCACTATAAGCCTTGCAAGCAATATGACTAATGAGTTAGTCATGGGATGATGCATTACGGAATGAGTAAAGAGACTTGCCGGTAACGAGATTGAACTAGGTATGATGATACCGATGATCGAATATCGGGCAAGTAACATACCGATGACAAAGGGAATAACGTATGTTGTTATGCGGTTTAACTGGTAAAGATCTTCATAGAATATGTAGGAGCCAATATGAGCATCCAGGTTCCACTATTGGTTATTGATCGGAGATGTGTCTCGGTCATGTCTACACAGTTCTCGAACCCGTAGGGTCCGCACGCTTAATGTTCGATGATGATTTGTATTATGAGTTATGTGATTTGATGACCGAAGTTTGTTCGGAGTCCCGGATGAGATTATAGACATGACGAGGAGTCTCGAAATGGTCGAGAGGTAAAGATTCATATATTGGAAGGTTATATTCGGACATCGGAATGGTTCTGAGTGATTCGGATATTTTACCGGAGTACCGAGGGGTTACCGGAACCCCCCGGGGGGAGTATTGGGCCTATTGGGCCATACTGGAGGAGAGGAGAAATGCCACGTGAGGTGGGGCGCGCCCCCCTTGCACAAACTGAATTGTACTAGGGGAGGGGGCGGCCCCCCTCTTTCCTTCTCCCTCTCTCTCTCCCTTCCCCTTTTCCTCTCCGGTGGAAGGAAGGAAGGGGTGCCGAATCCTACTTGGAATAGGAGTCCAAGTAGGACTGCCCCCATGGCGCGCCTCCCTTGGCCGGCCACCTCCTCCTCCCCCCTTTATATACGGAGGCGGGGGGCACCCCAAAGGCACAACAGACAATCTCTTAGCCGTGTGCGGTGCCCCCCTCCACAGTTCAACACCTCGGTCATATCGTCGTACTTCTTAGGTGAAGCCCTGCGCCAGTAGCTTCATCATCACCGTCGCCACGCCGTCGTGCTGACGGAACTGTCCCTCGTCCTCAACTGGATCAAGAGCTTGAGGGACGTCATCGTGCTGAACGTGTGCTGAACACGGAGGTGCCATACGTTTGGTACTTGGATCGATTGGATCGTGAATATGTTCGACTACATCAACTGCGTTACTAAACGCTTCCGCTTTCGGTCAACGAGGGTACGTGGACACACTCTCCCCTCTCATTGATATGCATCTCCTAGTTAGATCTTGCGTGATTGTAGGATTTTTTTTGAATTACTATGTTCCCCAACAGTGGCATCCGAGCCAGGTCTATGCGTAGATGTTATATGCACGAGTAGAACACAAAGAGTTGTGGGCGATAATAGTCACACTACTTACCACCAACATCTTACTTTGATTCGGTGGTATTGTTGGATGAAGCGGCCCGGACCGACATTACATGACTGAGTTCATGAGACTGGTTCTACCGACGTGCTTCGCACACATGTGGCTGGCGAGTCTCTATTTCTCCAACTTTAGTTGAATCGAGTTCGACTACGGCCGGTCCTTGTTGAAGGTTGAAACAGCACACTTGACGAAAAATTGTTGTTGTTTTGATGCGTAGGTAAGAACGGTTCTTGCTAGAAGCCCATAGCAGCCACGTAAAACTTGCAATAACAAAGTAGAGGACGTCCAACTTGTTTTTGCAGGGCATGTTGTGATGTGATATGGTCAGGGATGTGATATAGTTTGTTGTATGAGATGATCATCTTTTGTTAAAGTTATTGGCAACTGGCAGGAGCCTTATGGTTGTCTCTTTATTGCATAAGATGCAAGCGCCATATAATTGCTTTACTTTTATCGCTATGTGATAGCAATAGTTGGCGAGACGACCATGTGATGACATGTTGATAGAGATCAAGATGATGGAGTTCATGGTGTCATACCGGTGACGATGGAGATCATGATGGTACTTTGGAGATGGAGATCAAAGGCACACGATAATGATGGCCATATCATGTCACATATTTTGATTGCATGTGATGTTTATCTTTTATGCATCTTATTTTGCTTAGTACGGCAGTAGCATTATACGATGATCCCTCACTAAATTTCAAGGTATAAGTGTTCTCCCTAAGTATGCACCATTGCTACAGTTCGTCGTGCTGAGACACCACGTGATGATCGGGTGTGATAAGCTCTACGTTCACATACAATGGGTGCAAGCCAGTTTTGCACATGCAGAATACTTGGGTTAAACTTGACGAGCCTAGCATATGCAGATATGGCCTCGGAACACTGAGACTGAAAGGTCGAACGTGAATCATATAGTAGATATGATCAACATAGTGATGTTCACCATTGAAAACTACTCCATCTCACGTGATGATCGGACATGGTTTAGTTGATATGGATCACGTGATCATTTAGTTGACTAGAGGGATGTCTATCTAAGTGGGAGTTCTTAAGTAATATGATTATCTGAACTTAAATTTATCATGAACTTAGTCCTGATAGTATTTGCATATCTATGTTGTAGATCAATAGCTCATGTATAGCTTCCCCGTTTTATTTATGATATGTTCCTAGAGAAAAATAAGTTGAAAGATGATAGTAGCAATGATGTGGACTGGATCCGTGATATGAGGACTATCCTCATTGTTGCACAGAAGAATTATGTCCTTGATGCACCGCTAGGTGAAGGACCTTTTGCAGGAGCAGATGCAGACGTTATGAATGTTTGGGAAGCTCGGTATGATGACTACTTGATAGTTTAGTGCACCATGCTTTACGGCTTAGAACTAGGACTTCAAAAATGTTTTTGAATGACATGGAGCATATGAGATGTTCCAAGAGTTGAAATTGGTATTTCAGACTCATGCTCATGTTAAGAGGTATGAGACCTCTGACAAGTACTTTGCCTACAAGATGGAGGAGAATAGCTCAACCAATGAGCATGTGCTCAGAATGCCTGAGTACTACAATCACTTGAATCAAGTGGGAGTTAATCTTCTAGATAAGATAGTGATTGACAGAGTTCTCTAGTCACTATAACCAAGTTACTAGAACTTTGTGATGAACTATAATATGCAAGGGATGACGAAAACAATTCCCGAGCTCTTCGCGATGCTAAAATAGGTGCAGGTAGAAATCAAGAAAGAGCATCAAGTGTTCATGGTTAATAAGACCGCTAGTTTCAAGAAAAGGGGCAAAATAAAAGAAAGGGAACTTCAAGAAAGAACAGCAAGCAAGTTGCCACTCCCGTGAAGAAACTCAAAGCTAGACCTAAGCCTGAAACAGAGTGCTTCTACTACAAAAGGAATGGTCACTGGAAGCGGAACTACCCCAAGTATTTGGTGGATAAGAAGGATGGCAAAGTGAACAAAGGTATATTTGATATACAGATTATTGATGTGTACTTTACTAGTGTTCATAGTAACCCCTAGGTATTTGATACCGGTTCAGTTGCTAAGATTAGTAACTCGAAACAGGATTTAAAAAATGAACAAAGACTAGTTGAGGGCAAAGTGACGATGTGTGTTGGAAGAGATTCCAAGGTTGATAAGATCACCATCGCATACTCCCTCTACCTTCGGGATTAGAATTGAACATAAATAAATGTTATTTGGTTTTTGCGTTGAGCATTCATATGATTAGATCATGTTTATTGCAATATGGTTATTCATTAAAGTCAGGGAATAATTGTTGTTTTATTTATATGAATAACACCTTCTATGGTCATACACCCAATGTGAATGGTTTATTGAATCTCGATCGTAGTGATACACATATTCATAATATTGTTGCCAAAAGATGCAAAGTTGATAATGATAGTGCAACATATTTGTGGCACTGCCATTTGGGTCATATTTGTGTAAAGCGCATGAACAAACTCCATGTTGATGGGCTTTTGGAATCACTTGATACTTGTGAACCATGTGAGGGAGTCCTGGATTAGGGGGTCTCCAGACAGCCGGAGTATATCCTTTGGCCGGACTGTTAGACTATGAAGATACAAGATTGAAGACTTCATCTCGTGTCCGGATGGGACTCTACTTGGTGTGGAAGGCAAGCTAGGCAATACGGATATGTATATCTCCTCCTTTGTAACCGACCTTGTGTAACCCTAGACCTTTCCGGTGTCTATATAAACCAGAGGGTTTAAGTCCGTAGGACAACATACAATCATACCATAGGATAGCTTCTAGGGTTTAGCCTCTCCGATCTCGTGGTAGATCAACTCTTGTAATACTCATATCACCAAGAATAAATCAAGCAGGACGTAGGGTTTTACCTCCATCAAGAGGGCCCGAACCTGGGTAAAACATCGTGCCCCTGCTTCCTGTTACCATCCGCCTTAGACGCACAGTTCGGGACCCCCTACCCGAGATCTACCGGTTTTGACACCGACATTGGTGCTTTCATTGAGAGTTCCTCTGTGTCGTCGCCGTTAGGCTTGATGGCTCCTACGATCATCGATAGCGATGCAGTCCAGGGTGAGACTTTTCTCCCTGGACAGATCTTTGTGTTCGGTGGCTTCGCATTGCGGGCCAACTCGCTTGGCCATCTAGAGCAGATCAAAAGTTACGCCCCTGGCCACCACGTCAGGTTTGGAAGCTTAAACTACACAGCCGATATCCGCGGAGACTTGATCTTCGACGGATTCGAGCCCCTGCCTTGTGTGCCGCGCGGTCACGATGAGTACGATTTAGCTCTACCATCGGACCGTATCCAGGAGATCGCATCGGCAGCCGCTCCGAGCCTCAATTCGGAGCCAGTTGCGCCATCCATGGATGGGTGGATGGACCCCGTCACGGAGGCCGAACCCTCAGCGGCGATCGAGCCGAATATCGACCTTACCCTTCACGAGAACCGTGCTGCCAAACTGCCGGATCCTTCTTCGGCCACGGACTCCGAACCGCCTGCGCCCGTTCCTATCGAATCCGATCGGGCGCCGATCATGGAGTTTACCTCCGCGGATATTTTCCAGCACTCGCCCTTCGGCGACATACTGAACTCATTAAGGTCTCTCTCGTTGTCAGGAGGATCCTGGCCGAACTACGTCCGGCAGGATTGGGATACAGATGACGAAGAAATTCGCCGCCCACCCACCACCCACTTAGTAGCCACTGTCGATGACTTAACCGACATGCTCGACTTCGACTCCGAAGACATCGACGGTATGGACGATGATGCGGGAATCAAAGAGGAACCACTGCCCACAGGGCTCTGGACAGCCACCTCATCATACGATATATACATGGTGGACACACCCAAAGAAGGCAATGGCGATGAGACAACGGAGGATGACCCCTCCAAGAAGCAACCCAAGCGCCGGTGTCAGCGGCGCCGCTCTAAGTCCCGCCAAGGCAAAAGTGGTGATACCGGCACCAGAGATAATAGCACTCCGGAAAGTGCTGAAGACAACAACAATCCCCTCCAACAAGATTTAGAGCAGGAGGATGGAGGATCCAGCCCTCGTGAGAGAGCGGCAGATGGAGAGGCGGAGGATGATAATTACATGCCCCCCTCCGAAGATGAGGCAAGCCTCGGCGATGACAAATTCGTCGTGCCAGAGGATCCCATCGAACAAGAGCACTTCAAGCGCAGGCTTATAGCCACGACAAATAGCCTTAAGAAAAAGCAGCATCAGCTTCAAGCTGATCAAGATCTGCTAGCTGACAGATGGACTGAAGTCCTGGCGGCCAAAGAGAATAAACTCGAACGCCCCTCCAAGAGTTATCCAAAATGCAGGTTGCTACCCCGACTGGAGGAGGAAGCACCAAAACCTACATCCCCGACGTATGACGCGGCTGATCGGCCACCTCGTGGCCGCGATAGAGAGACATTCCAGCCAAAAGCTCAGCCCGCTCCCCGACGTCATTCAAATAAAAAGGCATGGGGAAATACGCCAGACCTACAAGACGTATTGGAGGACAAAGCAAAACATGCAAGATCGATCTACGGATCACGAGGGCACGCTGCTATGTGAGACGATAATCGTCACGCCGGATACAGTAAAAGTAAGTCCGGCCGGGCCGAACACAGCGGGCAAGACTCATTCGAGCTGCGTCGCGATATAGCCCAGTACAAAGGCGCCACACACCCCTTATGCTTCACAGACGAAGTAATGGATCATCAAATCCCAGAGGGTTTCAAACCCGTAAATATAGAATCATACGACGGCACAACAGATCCCGCGGTATGGATTGAGGATTTCCTCCTACACATCCACATAGCCCGCGGTGATGACCTACACGCCATCAAATACCTCCCACTCGAACTCAAAGGACCAGCTCGGCATTGGCTCAACAGCTTGCCAATAGAGTCCATTGGCTGTTGGGAAGATCTGGAAGCCGCATTCCTTGACAACTTTCAGGGCACTTATGTGCGACCACCAGATGCCGATGACTTGAGCCACATAATTCAGCAGCCAGAGGAATCAGCCAGGCAATTCTGGACACGGTTCCTCACAAAGAAAAATCAAATCGTTGACTGTCCGGATGCAGAGGCCCTAGCAGCTTTCAAGCACAACATCCGCGATGAGTGGCTAGCCCGACACCTTGGTCAGGAAAAGCCGAAATCTATGGCAGCCCTCACGACACTCATGACCCGCTTTTGCGCGGGAGAAGACAGCTGGCTGGCTCGCAGTAATAACATATCAAAGAACCATGGTACTTCGGATACCAAGGACGGCAATGGCAGGTCACGTCGCAACAAGCATAAGTGCCGCAGTAACAACGACAATACCGAGGATACGACAGTCAATGCCGGATTCAAAGGCTCTAAACTCGGTCAGCGGAAAAAGCCATTCCAAAGAAGCACTCCAGGCCTGTCCAGTTTGGACCGTATACTCGATCGCTCGTGTCAAATACACGGCACCCCCAACAAGCCAGCCAACCACACCAACAGGGACTGTTGGGTGTTCAAGCAGGCCGACAAGTTAAATGCCGAAAACAAAGATAAGGGGTCACATAGCGATGACGAGGAGGAGCCTCCGCATCCGAACACCGGAGGACAGAATAGGTTTCCCCCCACAAGTGCGGATGGTGAACATGATATACGCAACCCACATCCCCAAGAGGGAGCGGAAGCGTGCGCTCAGGGACATATATGCGTTGGAGCCAGTCGCCCCTAAGTTCAACCCATGGTCCTCCTGTCCGAGCACCTTCGATCGCAGGGACCACCCCACTAGCATCCGTCATGGCGGATTCGCCACACTAGTCCTAGACCCAATCATTGACGGATTTCACCTCACTCGAGTCCTAATGGACGGCGGCAACAGCCTGAACCTGCTTTACCAGGACACAGTGCGCAAAATGGGTATAGACCCATCACGGATCAAACCCACCAAAACGACCTTTAAAGGCGTCATACCAGGTGTAGAGACCCATTGCACAGGCTCAGTAACACTGGAAGTGGTCTTCGGATCTCCGGATAACTTCCGAAGCGAAGAGTTAATCTTCGACATAGTCCTGTTCTGCAGTGGCTACCATGCACTGCTCGGGCGAACCGCATTTGCAAGATTCAATGCAGTACCGCATTATGCATATCTCAAGCTCAAGATGCCAGGACCTCGGGGGGTCATCACAGTCAATGGAAACACAGAGCGCTCTCTCCGCACGGAGGAGCACACTGCGGCCCTCGCAGCAGAAGCGCAAAGCAGCCTCTTAAGGCAATCCACTAGTTCGGCGATTAAGGACTCGGACAACTTCAAGCGCGCCCGGAGTAATCGGCAACTGGACCACCTGGCACGTCCCGAACTCGCATAGCAAGGCGGCCCCCACCCCGGCCCCAGCCAAACGGTGAAATTCGTGCCACGCGTACATAATTACGCATTAAAAATACCATGGGCACAGGCGGGGAGGGGGGCACAACTACGGCACGCCCCAATACGCGGCTTAAACCGCACTAGGGGCTTCCCGCTTTGTTATTTTTCTCTTTCAGAACCTTAATCTATGGAAACCCTGTCCGGCAGTGTGATTGCCGAACACATGATGCAGCAACCAAGGAGACAAAAAGCTACGTCACACCATAGAACTCCCAGGTGGATTACGATAACGAGTGAAATATTTGCTTTAATTCTATTCCTCAGCTTGCCTTGGAAGGGACTTGTCAAACAATCCTACTTTTTGCTTCTCGCACTACTTGTATCATTCTGCTTTAACGCACCTTTTGAATAAAAATGCATAGCATTAAGACTATTATTGCATTCTTCCTTTTTATATATATGTTCATTCATGACATCCAGCACCCGTACACTCTGGTACGACCAATACGCTAGGGGCTTAAGCATACCCCATAATACGGCGTGAGAAGTCCGAACACTTTCGACAGTGCGGCACCCCGAACTTATAGCATTATATGCATCAGCTCCGAATCATGTCTTGGGTCAATAGTTGGGTTTGCCCGTCTCCCATGTTTTGGTTCCTTACGTTCCGCTATATCGGCTAAGGTAGCACTGGGAGAACTACTGCGATTGTGCCCCGGTTCTGCTGGGCTAAGCACCTCAGTAGAGAAAGCTAAAACTGACTGTCATGATAAGGCGAGAGACTGGTCGCTGTTCGAGAGGTTTCGAGTCCCTAAAGGCTTATGCTGCTTAGAGCGAGGAGTCGGCCCTGTCCGGCTTAAGGCGTGTATTGCGCTCCGAATTCGGCCTTCCGAATACTAGGGGCTTCACCGAAATTTAAAATTATAGAATTCTATGGCTAAGTGAGAGTGATAACACATTATGGTCCGATTGCCTCATTCGTTGTGCTGAGCACCTCCCTCGAAGGACCCAACAATGGGAACAAGAGTGCTCAGGTTTATCCTGAACACCCCAGCACTCGTGGCATGGGGGCAGAAGCCGACGACTAGCCATCTCTCAGATTTGATAAACAGCCGAACAAAAGGTAATATTTTAAATTTAGACAAGCGTTGCATAGCGCATATGAACAAGTTTTCATAATACAGGATCACACGAGCAAGTTTACTCAAATATTACATCTTTCGTACACTCGTCTGCTACGAGGCGAGCACCCTTCAGGACACCCTCATAGTACATCTCGGGGTGGCGATGCTCCTTGCCCTGCGGAGGCCCTTCCTTCACCAGCTCCACGACGTCCATCTTGGCCCATTGCACCTTCACACGGGAGAAAGCCCGGCGTGCACCTTCGATGCAGATGGACCGCTTGATGACTTCAATCCGTGGGCAGGCACCCACAAGCCGCCTCACTAGGCCGAAGTAGCTGTTGGGAAGGGCGTCGCCAGGCCACATCCGGACTATAAAGCCCTTCATGGCCTGTTCGGCCGCCTTGTGCAGCTCGACCAATTGCTTTAGCTGGTCGCTCAGAGGCATCGAGTGTTCGGTCCCAGTATACTGAGACCAGAACAACTTCTCCATTGAGCTTCCCTCCTCGGCCTGATAAAACTGTGCGGCATCCGACACACTGCGGGGCAAATCCGCGAATGCTCCGGATTCGGGTAAGTAACAAGTAATTCACTTTCACATGCTTGCTTTGCATATAGAATGCCTTACCCACCACTATCTTCTTCATCGCATCAATCTCTTGGAGGGCCTTCTGTGCTTCGGCGTTGGCAAGCTCGGACTCTCGTGTCTTCAAGTCCAGCTCCAACGCCTCGTGTTTCATCACGAGAGCGTGGAGCTCTTGCTGCACCTCGCCCACCCGTGCCTCATGCCTTTCCTGCTCGGTGCGCTCCTCGGCCACTTTGTTTTCGGCCTCGGATAGCGCTTGCTTCAGGGTTGCCACCTCGGTCATGGCCCCAGGCAAAATTACGATGATTCTGTCATTTTGCAATCGCATTCTTTTTATATATCCATAGACTAGGTACTACTTACCTTTGTTCTCCTCGAGCTGCCTCTTGGCATGGCCGAGCTCAACCTTGGACCCTTTAAGGTCCTGCTTCAGTGCAGCGACCTCCGCAGTTAGTGTGGCAGAGGCCAGCAGCGAAGCCTGCATAAGCATATTGACATACTTATATTAGACTCCCGCGATATTGTTTGATCCTCTGTTCGGCTTTTCTTTGTGAACACCGAACAGAGCATCAGGGGCTACTGTCTATGCGGTAATATTTTTCCCCATATTCCAAAAACTTACCTCAAAGCCTGTTAGAAGGCTGGCACAGGCTTCAGTCAGTCCGCTCTTGGCGGACTGAACCTTTTGGACCACCGCACTCATAATAGTGCGGTGCTCTTCGTCGATCGAAGCGCTGCGAAGCGCTCCCAACAGATTGTTCGGTGCCTCTGGATGGACAGAGGTCACCGGCACAGGCGTCTTGCCCCTTTTGGAAGGAGGCCGCCTGCACGAATCCGGAACCACTGGGGGTTCCGGCGCGGTGTTCGGCTAAGGGCTGAACTCGGAGCCCTCGGGAGCCTTGCTCCCTCTGCTCCCGGAGTCTGGAAGGTCGCCTTGAGGCGCCTCCGGGACTGTCTCCCCTCGACCCGGTGCCTCTTGATACAATACCTCGGTGTTGTCTGTAGGGCAAGGGGAGGTGGCGGTCGGAAGTGGATCGCTATCCATATTCGACGGGCCCAGGGAGCCGTCCGACGATACATCGATACGGGCTCGTGGCGGTCTGCATAATCATAATTCGGCGTTAGGAGAAGCAGTGCGCTAAGAGTATGCTATGAATTACTCTGCCATCTGAATACTTATGACTCCGCCAGGGGCTTGGCCCTAAGCAGCCACTCGTCTTCGCCTTCGGCGGCGGTGGTGGAGTGATACGTCTCCAACGTATCTATAATTTTTGATTGCTCCATGCTATATTATCTACTGTTTTGGGCAATATTGGGATTTATTATCCACTTTTATATTATTTTTGGGACTAACCTATTAACCGGAGGCCCAGACCAGATTTGCTGTTTTATTCCTATTTCAGTGTTTTGAAGAAAAGGAATATCAGACGGAGTCGAAACGGAACGAAATCAACTGGAGAAGTTATTTTTGGAAGGAAACACACCTGATGGACTTGGACCCCATGTCAGAAGATACAGGAGCTGCCCACGAGGGTGGGGGGCCCCCGTGGCTCCCCTGACGTGCTTCTTCTGCCTATATAACTCCATATACCCTAAAACTTCCAGAACGGAGATTAGATCGAGAGTTCCGCCGCCAGAAGCTCCGTAGCCACCAAAAGTCAATCGGGACCCTGTTCCGGCACCCTGCCGGAGGGGGATCCCTCACCGGTGGCCATCTTCATCATCCTGGCGCTCTCCATTACGAGGAGGGAGTAGTTCTCCCTCGGGGGTGAGGGTATGTACCAGTAGCTATGTGTTTGATCTCTCTTCCTCTCTCGTGTTCTTGAGATGATACGATCTTGATGTATCGCGAGCTTTGCTATCATAGTTGGATCTTATGTTTCTCCTCCCCCTCTTCTCTCTTGTAATGAATTGAGTTTCCCCTTTGAAGTTATCTTATCGGATTGAGTCTTTAAAGACTTGAGAACACTTGATGTATGTCTTGCCGTGGATATCTGTGGTGATAATGGGATACCACGTGCCACTTGATGTATGTTTTGGTGACCAAATTGCGGGTTCCGCCCATGAACCTATGCATAGGGGTTGGCACACATTTTCGTCGTGATTCTCCGATAGGAACTTTGGGGCACTCTTTGAGGTCCTTTATGTTGGTTGAATAGATGAATCTGAGATTGTCTGACGCATATCGTATAATCATACCCACGGATACTTGAGGTGACATTGGAGTATCTAGGTGACATTAGGGTTTTGGTTGATTTGTGTCTTAAGGTGTTATTCTAGTACAAACTCTAGGGCTGTTTGTGACACTTATAGGAATAGCCCAACAGATTGATGGGAAAGAATAACTTTGAGGTGGTTGCGTACCCTACCATAATCTCTTCGTTTGTTCTCCGCTATTAGTGACTTTGGGGTGACTCTTTGTTGCATGTTGAGGGATAGTTATGTGATCCAATTATGTTATCATTATTGAGGGAACTTACACTAGCGAAAGTATGAACCCTAGGCCTTATTTCCTATCATTGCAATACCGTTTACGCTCACTTTTATCACTTGCTACCTTGCTGTTTTTATTATTTCAGATTACAAATACCTTTATCTACTATCCATATACCACTTGTTTCACCATCTCTTCGCCGAACTAGTGCACCTATACAATTTACCATTGTATTGGGTGTGTTGGGGACATAAGAGACTCTTTGTTATTTGGTTGCAGGGTTGCTTGAGAGAGACCATCTTCATCCTACGCCTCCTACGGATTGATAAACCTTATGTCATCCACTTGAGGGAATCTTGCAATCGAGTCTTTTAGTTTCTTGTTTTATCACTAGTTTAGTTTATAAAAGAAAATTACAAAAAAATGGAATTAAGTTTGTCTCATACGCTTCTCCTTTTTAATATCTTTCGTGAGTATGATGGAAAGGATAATTGTGCTCATGTGCTAGAAGAAGAAATCTATAAAATGTTTGGCACTAAATATTTGAATGATGAGCATGATTGCAATGTTGTTACTATGAATTCTTTGAATATCCATGATGCTAATGATGATTGCACTAGTCATGATGAAAATGCCTCCTATAAACATGTCAATTTTTGTGGAGTAGACTGGGTTTGCAAGTACACACCAAATAGGGAAGATAGATATTGCAAGAGGCATAAGTACTTAGAAATTAAATTGTTGCAAGATAGTCTTGATGATTGTGCTGAAAAATTCAATATTTTTCATGCCCCTTGTGAACTTTGCAATGAACATGGTCATTTAAATCTCCAATGCAAATTGTTTCATGACCGAATCGTATCCAAAAATTGTGATAATTTGATTACCCTTGAGCATCATAAAGAGCTTAGTCTTCTTTTGGGGTATGAGGAAATGAAACGTATAACTGAGGGTATTCCAAAGTTTAATCTTGATAAAGTTCTTCATTTTGATCTAGAGAAAATTTATATGTATTGTGCGGTGAATTGCATTGAAAATCCTTATATTGCCAACTACATAAAAAAAGAAAACAAATAGAAGATGAAGAGAATACTAATGAAAGGGAAGAGACTTCCCAATACCCCCCTATTATTTCTTATGATGAATCAGGTAATGAGGAAGAGCCTCCTATTCAACCAATCTCATTAATAAGGAGCTCCAAAAAGAGGATTGAACCCACACATGATGTGGTGAAGAAGAAGAAAAGAAAAAGGAAGAGAGGTAAAAAGATATCTCTCCCAAATAATGCTGCTCCTATTACTATTGTGCCTCATGAAAATATAACTGTGGAAGATAATGATACTTCTTATGATCTTGAAAATCTTTTTGGCACTTCCTTGGAAGAATATGATAATTGCTATACTATTGGTGCTATCCATACTATTAATTATGAGAGTGATTATGCTTATGATATGAAAAGGCCCAAGCTTGGGGAAGCTATGTTTGATGATGATGACATATTTGAGAATATATTTGCTGCAATTAATGTTTGTCCCAAGCTTGGGGAAGCTATGATTAATGAAGATGATATTTTTAGTCTCCCAAGCTTTGATATGCAAGTTTATAATGATGATAGCATGCCTCCTACTTATGATGATTATTGCGATGATACTTTGTAACACCCTCGATGCGGCTATATCTCCCATGTGTCAAAGCACGACTTAGAGGCATAACCGCATTGAAAGCAATGTCGCAAGTGAGGTAATCTTCACAACAACCCATGTAATACAATAAGGGAAAGAGATACATAGTTGGCTTAAAATCGCCACTTCACACAATACATGAATAAAGCATTACATCATCCAGATACAATCAAGGTCCGACTACGGAACCAAAATGAAAGAAGACTACCCCAAATGCTACACAGATCCTTGATCGTCCCAACTGGGCTCCACTACTGATCAACTGGAAACGGAACAACACAAAGGACAAGATCTTCATCGAGCTCCTTCTTGAGCTTGGTTGCGTCAACTGCACGGTTCAACGGCACCTGCAAGCTGGTTTTGGAGGTATCTATGAGTCACAGGGACTCATCAATCTCACACCCTCGCGATCAAGACTATTTAAGCTTATAGGAAGGGTAAAAGGTATGAGGTGGAGCTGCAGCAAGCGACTAGCATATTTGGTGGCTAACATATATGCAAAAGAGAGCGAGAAGAGAAGGCAAAGCACGTTCGAGAAATCTATCATCAAGAAGTGATCCTAGAACAACCTACGTCAAGCATTACTCCAACACCGTGTTCACTTCCCGGACTCCGCCGGAAAGAGACCATCATGGTTACACACGCGGTTGATGTGTTTTAATTAATATCAACTTCAGGTTTTCTACAACCGGACATTAACAAATCCCCATCTGCCCATAACCGCGGGCACGGCTTTCAAAAGTTCAAAAACCCTGCAGGGGTGTCCCAACTTAGCCCATCACAAGCTCTCATGGTCAACGAAGGATATTCCTTCTCCCAAGACACTCCAATCAGGCTCGGTATCCTAGTTACAAGACATCCTCGACAATGGTAAAACAAGTCCAGCAAC
Organism: Triticum urartu; assembly: GCF_003073215.2. Lineage (NCBI taxonomy): Eukaryota > Viridiplantae > Streptophyta > Magnoliopsida > Poales > Poaceae > Triticum > Triticum urartu. The sequence goes on from NC_053024.1 coordinate 102,842,973, forward strand.
ACCGGCCGAATGTGCCGACAAATCCCGATAGGAGCTGCACATATCCTGTTCTCAAGGCACACTCAGATGAGCAGTCCGTACAACTAAAACCAGCCCTCGAGTTTCCCCGAGGTGGCGCTGCAAGGGGCTCTAGTTTGGACCAACACTCAGAGGAGCACTGGCCCGGGGGGTTTAAATATAGATGACCCTTGAGTCTGCAGAACCCAAGGGAAAGAAAAGGCTAGGTGGCGAATGATAAACCAATGTTGGGCATTGCTGGAAGAGTTTTATTCAAGGTGAACTGTCAATAGGTTCCCATTATAACCCAACCGTGTAAGGAATGCAAAATCCGGGAACATAACACCGATATGACGGAAACTAGGGCGGCAAGAGTGGAACAAAACACCAGGCATAAGGCCGAGCCTTCCACCCTTTACCAAGTATATAGATGCATTAATTAACTAAGAGATATTGTGATATCCCAACAAAATATCCATGTTCCAACAAGGAACAAACTCCAATCTTCACCTGCAACTAGCAACGCTATAAGAGGGGCTAAGCAAAGCGGTAACATAGCCAAACAACGGTTTGCTAGGACATGGTGGGTTAGAGGTTTTACATTGCAATATGGGAGGCATGGTAAGAAAGTGGTAGGTATCGTAGCATAGGCATAGCAAAAGAGCGAGCATCCAGCAAGCAAAGATAGAAGTGATTTCGAGGGTATGGTCATCTTGCCTGCAAAGTTGTCAGAGTTGACTTGATCCTCGTAAGCGAACTCAACGGGCTCCTCGTTCACAAACTCATCTCCCGTCTCTACCCAAACAAGAACAACAAGCAAAAAGGAATGCAATCAACCACGTGCAATGCTCAAACAACATGATGCAAACATGGTATGATATGCGGGATACGGTATGTGATGCATATGCAAGATTTGACAAGGAAAGATTGAACCTGGCCTCAACTTGGAAATCCAAGAGTGCCACTGGAAAGGTGAGGTGATTTCGGTTGAAATCAATATAAAAATCACTGGAATCAAATGCACGGTTTGGAAATGGCAAGCAAAACAAATATGGCACCGGTCTGTGATAAACAGCAAGTAGCCTTCTAAATGCATCAAGATAAATAAGCTACTGCACTCACACATGGCAAAAAAATACATGGCAGGGATCCACTCATGATGCTTGACAAAAGATGAACACAGAGCTGCGGCTAATTCATCCATTAACAGGTTCAAACAAGCATGGCAAAAGAGCAAATGATAGCAGGTTTCAGACTTTGTGAAATTAACACAAGTCTGGAATTTATCATCAGGAAGCAATCTTTAGAGCATGATAACTATATGCTATAGGAACTTAACATGGCAAAGCAAGGCATGGTATGAAGCTACTCAAAGCACTTAACAAAAGTCCCTTAGTGACCTTGAGCCAAAAGGGATCATAAAATACAATTGAAAGCATGTGAACATGGCAAAAACATAAACAGATTCAGTCTTGGAGAAAAACTGGAGCATGCAAAACAGTTAACGAGTAGGCATGTTAACGAGATCGATGCACTCACTACCGAGCATTGCACGACAAACTAAGCATACACCCATGAAGAAGACATGGCATAGAAGCTATACATGGCAAGAACAACAACATAGCATGCACGGAACGATAGCAACATCCTCTGCAAAATCGCTAAACATGTCAACAATCTGCCAGGATCATTTTATAGCAAAGTAGAGCTCGATTGACTCAAGCTAGGTTGCTCCATAAATGCAAACAAAGACATGGATGGATAGAGCACCACAATGTTAACAAAACATCCTTACTGATCATCCTCAAAAGAGGCACGAATCACTAGGAAACAACATGAACATATGGCATAAAGACAAAAACAGGACAAGGACTTAGTGAAATTCTAAGTCCCTGAAATCAGCATCAATGATTACGCTACTTTGCAAGCTTGTGCTAGTCACCAAAAATATCACAAAAATACATGGCAAGCACCTCGGTAAAGATAACATGGCATATAAAAAAACACATGTAGAGCTCAGGATCATAGCATGCACACATTAATCATGGCAAAAATGACAAAATGCCATTTGCTGAAACAGATCTGACAAATTCATCACATAGCCCTTCTACAACAGCATTTTGGGCATCAAGATGAGCTCAAATGAAAATGATGCAATGAGATGAAATGATGTACTCATTGAGACGAACATTTTAATATGCTACATGCACGAATCGGAGCTACAGATGCAGAGTTATGATGCGATGAAAAGTGCATAAAATTATGAGAATCTGAGGACTTATTCGATTTCTGAAAAAATCGGAGACGAGCAGGGAATAGGGAAAACGTGCTTAGGGAAAGGCTTAGTGCATCTCAACCAGTGGGCTTGGCCCTATAGACGTGGCAGTAGCGCGGTGGGCCGGATCTGGCATGGCGGCCCACAGGCGTGGGTAGAGGTCAACGGGGCGCGCGGATCGGCCGGATCGGCTGCGCGTGTGCCCGCACGCGGGAACGATGACGGAGGCCGCGACGGTAAGGAAGTCCGGCGGGCGCGGCGCGAGGGATTCCGGCGACGGGCGCGGCGGAGCTCGATGGGAACAGATAGATGTGGGCGTGGGGGTCCCGGATCCGGCGAAGGTAGAGGGCGTGGAGGCCGGCGATGAGCTTGGTGACGGCGGCCTGGCTAACTCCGGCGATGGGGCCGGCGACCCTGTGCGAGAGAGAGAGAGAGAGAGACGGGGTCAGGGAGAGAGAGGAGGAAGCCGGACGGGGGCGAACGGGCTCCGCGGCTCACCAGCGAGTCCGGTGAGGGAGACGGGGCACGTGCGTCGAGCTCGCGGCCAGGTGGTCACCGGCGGGGTGCTCCGGCGACGGGCGGCGAAGTCCGGCGAGCACGACGAGGCGGCGGCGGTGCACTGCGGGCGAGGCGGTGGCGCGCGCTAGGGCAGAGCGGGCGGCGGCGAACGGGCTCCACGGTGCTGAGGTGGCGCGTTGTGAGTGGCTGAGGCGGCGGGGTTGGACATGTCCGGGCGCGGTGGAGATTTCGTCCGGGCACGAGGTAGAGGATGGTAGGGTTTGGACTGCGCGAAAATTCGGGGAGAGCCACATATTTATTGGTAGAGGGAGCTAGGAGGGTCCAAATGAGGTGCGGTTTGCGGCCAGGCGATCATGATCGAACGCTCTAGATGATGGAGGTGGTTTAGGTGAGTTTTGGGCCACTTTGCAGAGGTGTTGGGCTACAACACACAAGAGGCCTTTGCGGCTACCCTCGGTTAACCGTTGGAGTATCAAACGAAGTCCAAATGGCACGAAACTTGATAGGCGGTCTACCGGTAGTAAACCAAGGCCGCATGGCAAGTCTCGGTCTAATCCGGAAATGTTGAACGCCCGCACATGAAAAGAGGTAGAAAGGGACACCGGGTGACATAGGAGCGCCGGATTGCAAAACGGACAACGGGGAAAATGCTCGGATGCATGAGACGAACATGTATGCAAATGAAATGCACATGATGACAAGATATGCAATGCATGACATGCAAGCAAAGACAAGGCAACAACAGCGAATAACTGGAAGACACCTGGCACATCGGTCTCGGGGCGTTACAACACTCCACCACTACGAGAAGATCTCGTCCCGAGATCTAGAATGGCACTGGAGGGAAAAACGGAAGAGAAAGAGAAGAGGTAAAGCTAAGTTGCTTCTTTGACGAACGAGTGAGACCAAAGAACCTTGAAAAGGTTCAGCAAATTGAAAGAAAGAAAGCAATGGAGAAGAACAAAGTTGAAAGCACTCCGGTAGGGAAGAGTAACAAGGAAGAACAAACTCGGACATCACTCTGGTTGACAAGAAAAGGAATTGAATAAGAACTTGGTAAGATGAGAAGATACTTGATGAAATCACAACATACTGCCTCCGGAACTATTGAATGAATGGAACAAGGGGTAAGAAAGATCTCAGACAGCACTCCGGTTGGAAAGAGATACAAGGGTTGATAAGGCGAAAAGAACTTGAGCAAAAAGGGCACAACACTCCGGTTAAATGGATAGGCATGAAAAGAACATGATCTTTTGACAAAACAAAATGATGGGTGAAAAAAACAACATCGCAATGCCTTCGGAACGACTGTAAGAATGGATTCAAAAGAACGGAGAGGAAAGCAACGTCTTTAGGAGAAGGGTCGAACGGAGTTGTTGGAAAACCAACAACGAAAAAGGATAAGCTTGATATGGTCTTATGGAATACATCTCAAATTATGAGGTGACAACCTACCACTCACGGCAAAAAGAATTGGATTGGTATGAACAAGGAGACGAGAAAGCTATTTCACTGGGAAGATAGACGAAGAACTTGGGTCGTTTATGAGCACCATAAATAGCAACAGTCCTTAGGAAAGGCTCTAGGTGAAACATGAGAAAAGATAAGTCCAATGAAAAGGTAGATGGATTTAAAATATCTCATTCTTAACAACATGTGAATCATGAAACATGAACTCAAATTATCAAGAATGACATAATACCACCTCCAATAATATGGTAGAAGGAATTGCACTCCGGATTACATGAAGAAGAATACTTGAGCTCCTTAGAAAAGAATGTTGATGAACACTTTGAGAAGGAAATTAAATCCTTGATGAAACCATCATGTAGAACCTTCATGAAGAACTCCGGTAACAAAAGGATAACGAGAAGAAAGAGAAGTTGAAAACATAAGGTGAATCCTTGTAACAATTTTGATGAATCCCCGTGGTGAAATAATTGAAAAAGGTTGGAACTCCGGGAAAAAGAGAAGATGGAACAATTGAAATCAGGAATTTGATGAGCCTTCGGAATAGGGAATTGAGTTCACTCGTTGAAACAAGAATAAGAATTACATTATGCTTATCCTTCACCAATTAAATTGATGACAATCAACGGATTTGACATATTACTTATTCTCGTAGAAAAGATTAAGAGAGATATAACATAAACTTGAGAATGTCTTCCACGAACCACCGTTAGGATTTGGAAGAACGAATGAATTGATATGATAACCAAGGAAGAGAGATCTTGAACGAACCACCGTAAGAATTGAAAAATGAACGAAGTAAAGGGATTAATCACCGGGTAAGAATTATGAAATGAACGAAGATACTTGAGATAATCTAGATACATGAGAACGAAGGGATCACGAACTGATTAGAGATCACTTGAACGATGCACCGGTAAGATTGGAGAATGATAACTGACAGCTGAGAATGAATAAACCTGAATTGATGGACTCCGGATAACAAACTAAGAAGACTCTTGAATTGCTCCGGATGGGTAAGAAGAATTCTCACAATCAAAAACAATTATGAGAGGATGGCAAAAGGCTAGAACCATGAATCTTGAAGAGAATGGATAAGATTGAGAGCAAATCTTCTCCGGTCTTCAACTGTAGAGAATGACGATGATAAAGACCACCATGAATTGTTGAGATACTCCGGGATGAAGACTAGAAAGGTTGAACCAACGATGAAAAGAATTTGGAAGATCTTGGAGAAAGGCATTTGACTGATGATAAATCAGTCTTACGTCAAACTTCAAAAAGAATTTAGGATAGCTCCGGAAAAATTAGAAGAGTCAGGTAAGATCCTGGAAAAAGACCTATGGGTTAGGGCCCACTCAAAAGAAAACACCGTTGAATGATTTAAAAGAGAGAATGCACCGGTTGAATTAAATGGCTTGAATGATATAACATCCTCGAAAGAGTTTGAACGAAAGCAGAGTTGAAACATGAATCTTCAGAATATCTTGAGCACTCCGGAACAATTGAATAGTGAAAAGTGGATGATTAAGAGGTGCACCGGCATTAGAAAGCATTGAAACGAGGAAAAGGATATGATCAACAAAGCTTGAATTGAATCCACCAGAGAAGAAAGAGGACGAATAATGATAACTTGAAACTCTGTTAGTATCTTCTTGAGAATCACCAGATAAGAACATTGAAGGAAAGGAATGAAGAGGCTTCCCATCAGTAAAAGATACATGATTAAGAAATTTGAGTCCTTGAAGAAAAAGGGTGGGAGGGCGGGAAAACAAAGGCAATTTGGACGGATGAAACAAACACCATTGAGAAGAACTGATAATTGATCTTGCGGATGTTGAAATGTTCGGATCCACTAGAAGAGAAAACACGCCGGTTGAAAAAGGATTGACATGACAATCTCGATTATCATGAAGGATTGGTATTCACATCGGAGTATGAGAACACCGCTTAGGAAAGGTATGGAATCAACATTTGACTTCGAAGCAACTCGAATACCACAACTCAAAACAAAACAAAGGATTGGCTTGCAAAATAAGCCGGAACAAACATATGATAGAGATTTCGTCCGAAGTTTTCGTGGTGGGGCCTACACGGGCTCGATCGTACAGCACCATCATGTACAAGGCAGTGCACATGACATACGAAGCGTCCCCGAGTCGGCATAGCCAAGGACTCTTTAAGACACAATGAGACCACTGTAAAACCAACCATGGATAGGCGGACCACTAGACGTCGAACCCCAATTTCATATCATACATCTATCGGAAAGATATCCTAAGAGCTACTTGAATCCCCACTTATAAACTCCTGAAACTTTCCGGTTATGCAATCAGGTGTTGGGGATAGAGGGGGAGCATAATATCGCACCCAAAACTAGCAAATCCTACATCCAGCTGTATCCATCCTTCAACACATAACCAAGAAACCTTCGGAAATCCTTTACCTCAACCTTCAAAAAGCATCCGTTATACGAGTTATGGCAATACTCCCGAACTCCCGCCCCAGTACTGGGTGGCGTCGAGGTTATCTCACCAACAATTGCATAAAAGAGATTTTCGATGTCGGCGAAACTCAGGTATTCCAGAATCTCAACGATAAAATTGTGACGACAACACCTCAAAGCTCAACTCCCCGGGACACTGCCACAACCCCTAAATGTTAGGAGGCACCAAGAACAATGTTCTCGTCACAAAACCATCGGAACGATTCCAAGATACCCGTGTGATCCTAAATTTTTTTTAGTGAAATTTGAGAAGAGAAGAGAAGAGTCAAAACTCTACATCAGGTTGCCTCACCAGAGTGACGAAGGGACTGAGGAGTAAAAATAATTCCTAACTCTCTGATATATATAATCCTAAATGACTCAAAACATCTTTCTCGACTCAACAACGCCAGCGATTCGATCAAGCAGGGGGCTCCTAAGGTCGGGGAAGGCTCTGATTACCAACTTGTAACGCCCTCGATGCGGCTGTATCTCCCACGTGTCGAAGCATGACCTAGAGGCATAACCGCATTGAAAGCAATGTCGCAAGTGAGGTAATCTTCACAACAACCCATGTAATACAATAAGGGAAAGATATAGATAGTTGGCTTACAATCATCACTTCACACAATACATGAATAAAGCATTACATCATCCAGATACAATCAAGGTCCGACTACGGAACCAAAATGAAAGAAGACTACCCCAAATGCTACACAGATCCCCGATCGTCCCAACTGGGCTCCACTACTGATCAACTGGAAACGGAACAACACAAAGGACAAGATCTTCATCGAGCTCCTCCTTGAGCTTGGTTGCGTCATCTGCACGGTTCAACGGCACCTGCAAGCTGGTTTTGGAAGTATCTGTGAGTCACAGGGACTCATCAATCTCACACCCTCGCGATCAAGACTATTTTAGCTTATAGGAAGGGTAAAAGGTATGAGGTGGAGCTGCAGCAAGTGACTAGCATATTTGGTGGCTAACATATACGCAAAAGAGAGCAAGAAGAGAAGGCAAAGCACGCTCGAGAAATCTATGATCAAGAAGTGATCCTAGAACAACCTACGTCAAGCATTACTCCAACATTGTGTTCACTTCCCGGACTCCGCCGGAAACAGACCATCACGGTTACACACGCGGTTGATGTGTTTTAATTAATGTCAACTTCAGGTTTTCTACAACCGGACATTAACAAATTCCCATCTGCCCACAACCGCGGTCACGGCTTTCAAAAGTTCAAAAACCCCAGGGGTGTCCCAACTTAGCCCATCACAAGCTCTCATGATCAACGAAGGATATTCCTTCTCCCAAGACACTCCGATCAGGCTCGGTATCCTGGTTACAAGACATCCTCGACAATGGTGAAACAAGTCCAGCAACACCGCCCGAATGTGCCGACATATCCCGATAGGAGCTGCACATATCCCGTTCTCGGGGCACACTCACATGAGCAGTCCGTACAACTAAAACCAGCCCTCAAGTTTCCCCGAGGTGGCGCTGCAAGGGGCTCTAGTTTGGACCAACACTTAGAGGAGCACTGGCCCGGGGGGGTTTAAATAAAGATGACCCTTGAGCCTGCAGAACTCAAGGGAAAGAAAAGGCTAGGTGGAGAATGGTAAAACCAATGTTGGGCATTGCTGGAAGAGTTTTATTCAAGGCGAACTGTCAAGGGGTTCCCATTATAACTCAACCGTGTAAGGAACGCAAAATCCGGGAACATAACACCGATATGACGGAAACTAGGGCGGCAAGAGTGGAACAAAACAGCAGGCATAAGGCCGAGCCTTCCATCCTTTACCAAGTATATAGATGCATTAATTAACTAAGAGATATTGTGATATCCCAACAAAATATCCATGTTCCAACAAGGAATAAACTCCAATCTTCACCTGCAACTAGCAACGCTATAAGAGGGGCTGAGCAAAGCGGTAACATAGCCAAACAACGGTTTGCTAGGACATGGTGGGTTAGAGGTTTGACATGGCAATATGGGAGGCATGGTAATCAAGTGGTAGGTATCGTAGCATAGACATAGCAAAAGAGCGAGCATCTAACAAGCAAAGATAGAGGTGATTTCGAGGGTATGGTCATCTTGCCTGCAAAGTTGTCAGAGTTGACTTGATCCTCGTAAGCGAACTCAACGGGCTCCTCGTTCACGAACTCGTCTCCCATCTCTACCCAAACAAGAACAACAAGCAAAAAGGAACGCAATCAACCACGTGCAATTCTCAAACAACATGATGCAAACATGGTATGATATGCGGGATACGGTATGTGATGCATATGCAAGATTTGACAAGGAAAGATTGAACCTGGCCTCAACTTGGAAATCCAAGAGTGCCACTGGAAAGGTGAGGTGATTTCGGTTGAAATCAATATAAAAATCACTGGAATCAAATGCACGGTTTGGAAATGGCAAGCAAAACAAATATGGCACCGGTCTGTGATAAACAACAAGTAGCCTTCTAAATGCAACAAGATAAATAAGCTACTGCACTCACACATGGCAAAAAAATACATGGCAGGGATCCACTCATGATTCTTGTCAAAAGATGAACACTGAGCTACGGCTAATTCATCCATTAACAGGTTCAAACAAGCATGGCAAAAGAGCAAATGATAACAGGTTTCAGACTTAGTGAAATTAACACAAGTCTGGAATTTATCATCAGGAAGCAATCTTTAGAGCATGATAACTATATGCTACAGGAACTTAACATGGCAAAGCAAGGCATGGTATGAAGCTACTCAAAGCACTTAACAATAGTCCCTTAGTGACCTTGAGCCAAAAGGGATCATAAAATACAATTGCAAGCATGTGAACATGGCAAAAACATAAACAGATTCAGACTTAGAGAAAAACTGGAGCATGCAAAACAGTTAACGAGTAGGCATGTTAACGAGCTCGATGCACTCACTACAGAGCATTGCACGACAAACTAAGCATACACCCATGAATAAGACATGTCATAGAAGCTATACATGGCAAGAACAACAACATAGCATGCACGGAACGATAGCAACATCCTCGGCAAAATCGCTAAACATGTCAACAATCTGCCAGGATCATTTTATAGCAAAGCAGAGCTCGATTGACTCAAGCTAGGGTGCTCCATAAATGCAAACAAAGACATGGATGGATAGAGCACCACAATGTTAACAAAACATCCTTACTGATCATCCTCAAACGAGGCACGAATCACTAGGAAACAACATGAACATATGGCATAAAGACAAAAACAGGACAAGGACTTAGTGAAATTCTAAGTCCCTGAAATCAGCATCAACGATTACGCTACTTTGCAAGCTTGTGCTAGTCACCACAAATATCACAAAAATACATGGCAAGCACCTCTGTAAATATAACATGGCATATAACAAAACACATGTAGAGCTCATGATCATAGCATGCACACATTAATCATGACAAAAATGACAAAATGCCATTTGCTGAAACAGATCTGACAAATTCATCACATAGCCCTCTTCCAACAGCATTTTGGGCGTCAAGATGAGCTCAAATGAAAATGGTGCAATGAGATGAAATGATGTACTCGTCGAGACGAACATTTTGATATGCTACACGCACGAATCGGAGCTACGGATGCAGAGTTATGATGCGATGAAAAGTGCATATAATTATGGGAATCTGAGGACTTAGCCGATTTCTAAAAAAACAGAGACGAGCGGGGAATAGGGGAAATGTGCTCAGGGCAAGGCTTAGTGCATCTAACCCAGTGGGCTTGGCCCAGTAGACGTGGCAGTAGCGCGGTGGGCCAGATCTGGCACGGCGGCCCACAGGCGTGGGAGGAGGTCAAAGGGGCATGCGGATCGGCCGGATCGGCTGCGCGTGTGCCCGCACGCGGGAACGATGATGGAGGCCGCAACGGTGAGGAAGTTGGGCGGGCGCGGCGCGAGGGATTCCGGCGACGGGTGCGGCGGAGCTCGATGGGAACGGATAGATCCGGGCATGGGGGTCCCGGATCCGGCGAAGGTAGAGGGCGAGGAGGCCGGCGACGAGCTTGGTGACGGCGGCCTGGCTAACTCCGGCGATGGGGCCGGCGACCCTGTGCGAGAGAGAGAGACGGGGTCAGGGAGAGAAAGGAGGAAGCCGGACGGGGGCGAACGGGCTCCGCGGCTGACCAGCGAGTCCGGCGAGGGAGACGGGGCACGTGCGTCGAGCTCATGGCCAGGTGGTCACCGGCGGGGTGCTCCGGCGACGGGCGGCGAAGTCCGGCGAGCACGACGAGGCGGCGGCGGTGCACTGCGGGCGAGGCGGTGGCGCGCGCTAGGGCAGAGCGGGCGACGGCGAACAGGCTCCACGGTGCTGAGGTGGCGCGCTGTGAGTGGCTGAGGCGGCGGGGTTGGACATGTCCGGGCGCGGTGGAGATTTCGTCCGGGCGCGAGGTAGAGGAAGGCTAGGGTTTGGACTGCGCGAGAATTCGGGGAGAGCCACATATTTATAGGTAGAGGGAGCTAGGAGGGTCCAAATGAGGTGCGGTTTGCGGCCACGCGATCGTGATCGAACGCTCTAGATGATGGAGGAGGTTTAGGTGGGTTTTAGGCCACTTTGGATAGGTGTTGGGCTGCAACACACAAGAGGCCTTTGCGGCTACCATCGGTTAACCGTTGGAGTATCAAACGAAATCCAAATGGCACGAAACTTGATAGGCGGTCTACCGGTAGTAAACCAAGGCCGAATGAGAAGAATTTTGCTTATGTGGAGAGTAGTAAATTTTCTATGCAAGTAGATCATGAAAAGAATTATTTAGGTTCTGGTTATATTGTTGAATTCATTCATGATGCTACTAAAAATTATTATGAGGGAGGAATATATGCATGTAGGAATTGCAATAATATCAAGTTTCCTCTCTATGTGCTTAAATTTTTGAAGTTATGCTTGTTTTAGCTTCCTATGCAAGTTGATTATTGTTCCCATAAGTTGTTTGCTCACAAAATCCCTATTCATAGGAAGTGGGTTAGACTTAAATGTGCTAGTCATATTCTTCATGATGCTCTCTTTATGTTTCAATTCTTATCTTTTATGTGAGCATCATTGACATCATCATGCCTAGCTAGGGGCGTTAAACGATAGCGCTTGTTGGGAGGCAACCCAATATTATTATTTTTTCTTGCTTTTTGCTTCTGTTTAGTAATAAATAATTCATCTAGCCTCTGTTTAGATGTGTTTTATGCTTTTAATTAGTGTTTGTGCCAATTAGAACCTTTGGGAAGACTTGGGGAAAGTCTTGTTGATCATGCTGTCAAAAAACAGAAACTTTAGCGCTCACGAGAACTGCTGCCATTTTTATTTGGAGAGTGCTATTTAGTTAATTCTTTTTGCAGATGATTAATAGATAAATTCCTCAGGCTCAGCCATTTATTTGAGAATTTTATGAGTTCCAGAAGTATATGTTTGATCCATATTACTACAGACTGTTCTGTTTTTGACAGATTCTGTTTTCGATGTGTTGTTTGCTTATTTTGATGAATCTATGAGTCGTATCGGAGGGTATGAACCATAGAGAAGTTGGAATACAGTAGATATTACACCTATATGAATTTAGAATGAGTTCATTACAGTACCTGATGATGGTGATTTGCTTTCTTATACTAACAGAGCTTACGAGTTTTCTACTTTAAGTTTTGTGTTGTGAAGTTTTCAAGTTTTGGGTAAGGATTCGATGGACTACGGAATAAGGAGTGGCAAGAGCCTAAGCTTGGGGATGCCCAAGGCACCCCAAGGTAATATTCAAGGACAACCAAGAGCCTAAGCTTGGGGATGCCCCGGAAGGCATCCCCTCTTTCGTCTTCGTTCATCGGTAACTTTACTTGGGGCTATATTTTTATTCGCCACATGATATGTGTTTTGCTTGGAGAGTCAATTTATTTTGTTAGTATTTTCTTGCTTTTTGAATAAAATACCAAGATCTTAAATTCTTAAATGTTAGAGAGTCTTCACATAGTTGCATAATTATTCAACTACTCATTGATCTTCACTTATATCTTTCGGAGTAGTTTGTCATTTGCTCTAGTACTTCACTTATATCTTTTAGAGCACGGTATTGGATTTTGTTTTATAGAAACTATTGATCTCTCATGCTTCACTTAGATTATTTTGAGAGTCTTAAATAGCATGGTAATTTGCTTAAAATCCTAATATGCTAGGTATTCAAGAATAATAAAACTTTCTTATGAGTGTGTTGAATACTATGAGAAGTTTGATGCTTGATAATTGTTTTGAGATATGAGGATGGTGATATTAGAGTCATGCTAGTTGAGTGGTTATGAATTTGAGAAATACTTGTGTTGAAGTTTGTGATTCCCGTAGCATGCACGTATGGTGAACCGTTATGTGATGAAGTCGGAGCAAGATTTATTTATTGATTGTCTTCCTTATGAGTGGCGGTCGGGGACGAGCGATGGTCTTTTCCTACCAATCTATCCTCCTAGGAGCATGCACATAGTACTTTGTTTCGATAACTAATAGATTTTTGCAATAAGTATGTGAGTTCTTTATGACTAATGTTGAGTCCATGGATTATACGCACTCTCACCCTTCCACCATTGCTAGCCCCTCTAGTACCGCGCAACTTTCACCGGTACCATAAACCCACCATATACCTTCCTCAAAACAGCCACCATACCTAAATATTATGGCATTTCCATAGCCATTCCGAGATATATTGCCACGCAACTTTCCACTATTCCGTTTATTATGACACGCTTCATCATTGTCATATTGCTTAGCATGATCATGTAGTTAACATCGTATTTGTGGCAAAGCCACTATTCATAATTCTTTCATACTTGTCACTCATGCATCATTGCATATCCCGGTACACCACCGGAGGCATTCATATAGAGTCATACTTTGTTCTAGTATCGAGTTGTATCATTGAGTTGTAAATAAATAGAAGTGTGATGATCATCATTCAATAGAGCATTGTCCCAAAAAAAGAGAGGAAGGCCAAATAAAAAAATAAAGGCCAAAAAAGGCTAAAAAGGGGGGGGACAATGCTACTATCCTTTTACCACACTTGTGCTTCAAAGTAGCACCATGATCTTCATGATAGAGAGTCTCCTATGTTGTCACTTTCATATACTAGTGGGAATCTTTCATTATAGAACTTGGTTTGTATATTCCAATGATGGGCTTCCTCAAAATGCCCTAGGTCTTCGGAGCAAGCGAGTTGGATGCACACCCACTAGTTTCTTTTGTTGAGCTTTCATATACTTATAGCTCTAGTGCATCCGTTGCATGGCAATCCCTACTCACTCACATTGATATCTATTGATGGCATCTCCATAGCCCGTTGATACGCCTAGTCAATGTGAGACTATCTTCTCCCTTTTTGTCTTCTCCACAACTACCATTCTATTCCACCTATAGTGCTATGTCCATGGCTCACGCTCATGTATTGCGTGAAGATTGAAAAAGTTTGAGAACATCAAAAGTATGAAACAATTGCTTGGCTTGTCATCGGGGTTGTGCATGATTTAAATATTTTGTGTGGTGAAGATGGATCATAGCCAGACTATATGATTTTGTAGGGATAAATTTCTTTGGCCATGTTATTTTGAGAAGACATGATTGCATAGTTAGTATGCTTGAAGTATTATTATTTCTATGTCAATATGAACTTTTGTCTTGAATCTTATGGATCTGAATATTCATATCGCAAGTAAGAAGAATTACATGGAAATTATGCCAACTAGCATTCCACATCAAAAATTATCTTTTTTATCATTTACCTACTCGAGGACGAGCAGGAATTAAGCTTGGGGATGCTTGATACATCTCCAACGTATCTATAATTTTTGATTGCTCCATGCTATATTATCTACTGTTTTGGGCAATATTGGGCTTCATTATCCACTTTTATATTATTTTTGGGACTAACCTATTAACCGGAGGCCCAGCCCAGATTTGCTGTTTTATGCCTATTTCGGTGTTTTGAAGAAAAGGAATATCAGACGGAGTCGAAACGGAACGAAATCAAGTGGAGAAGTTATTTTTGGAAGGAAACACACCTGATGGACTTGGACCCCACGTCAGAAGATACGGGAGCTGCCCACGAGGGTGGGGGGCGCGCCCCCTGACTCGTGGGGCCCCCGTGGCTCCCCTGACGTGCTTCTTCTGCCTATATAACTCCACATACACTAAAACTTCCAGAACGGAGATTAGATCGAGAGTTCCGCCGCCAGAAGCCTCCGCAGCCACCAAAAGTCAATTGGGACCCTGTTCCGGCACCCTGCCGGAGAGGGGATCCCTCACCGGTGGCCATCTTCATCATCCCGGCGCTCTCCATTACGAGGAGGGAGTAGTTCTCCCTTGGGGCTGAGGGTATGTACCAGTAGCTATGTGTTTGATCTCTCTCTCTCGTGTTCTTGAGATGATACGATCTTGATGTATCGCGAGATTTGCTATTATAGTTGGATCTTATGTTTCTCCTCCCCCTCTTCTCTCTTGTAATGAATTGAGTTTCCCCTTTGAAGTTATCTTATCGGATTGAGTCTTTAAAGACTTGAGAACACTTGATGTATGTCTTGCCGTGGATATCTGTGGTGACAATGGGATACCACGTGCCACTTGATGTATGTTTTGGTGACCAACTTGCGGGTTCCGCCCATGAACCTATGCATAGGGGTTGACACACGTTTTCGTTGTGATTCTCCGGTAGGAACTTTGGGGCACTCTTTGAGGTCCTTTATGTTGGTTGAATAGATGAATATGAGATTGTGTGACACATATCGTATAATCATACCCACGGATACTTGAGGTGACATTGGAGTATCTAGGTGACATTAGGGTTTTGGTTGATTTGTGTCTTAAGGTGTTATTCTAGTACGAACTCTAGGGCTGTTTGTGACACTTATAGGAATAGCCCAACAGATTGATTGGAAAGAATAACTTTGAGGTGGTTTCGTACCCTACCATAATCTCTTCGTTTGTTCTCCGCCATCAGTGACTTTGGAGTGACTCTTTGTTGCATGTTGAGGGATAGTTATGTGATCCAATTACGTTATCATTGTTGAGGGAACTTACACTAGCGAAAGTATGAACCCTAGGGCTTATTTCCTATCATTGCAATACCGTTTACGCTCACTTTTATCACTTTCTACCTTGCTATTTTTATTATTTCAAATTACAAATAGCTCTATCTACTATCCATATACCACTTGTTTCACCATCTCTTCGCCGAACTAGTGCACGTATACAATTTACCATTGTATTGGGTGTGTTGGGGACACAAGAGACTCTTCTTTATTTGGTTGCAGGGTTGCTTGAGAGAGACCATCTTCATCCTACGCCTCCTACGGATTGATAAACCTTAGGTCATCCACTTGAGGGAAATTTGCTACTGTCCTACAAACCTGTGCACTTGCAGGCCCAACAACGTCTACAAGAAGAAGGTTGTGTAGTAGACATCATGGAGTAGTCCGGAAGGAGGGTCCTTCCCTTCTTGGACCCTTCGGCGCCCCCGGTTGGGGCGGCCTTCCTTTTCTTGTCTCCCCCGAATGGAGGGGGAGAATCTTCATCTTCCTCCTCGTCTTCGGGGGAGGAGTGCCTCGCGGACTTATCAGACGATGAGTCCGATAACACCTGGCGTCGGGAACTCTTTCGGGTTCCCTTGGCCTTCTTGGTCTTCTCCGGCACCTTGTAAGGAGCCGGAGTCAGCATCTCCATCAGGAGAGCGTCCGTAGTGTCTTCGGGCAGAGGGGCCGGACAGTTAATCTGCCCCGACGTCTCCACCCAGTCCCGTCAAAGGCATGGAGCTCAGACCCCGCACATGATTAAGCTAGGGGAAATAAATATCCTATCGGATGTATAGAACTCACCAAATGTGCTCGGCGCTTCGCGCTTAGCCCGCGGTCCTCGGTGAGAGAGGTAGGGACCTCGGCGCCCTTGAACAGCACCCCCCATACGTCTTTGTGCGTCGTATCGAAGAGCTCGCTCAGAGTCTGGTGCTGGGCCGGGTTGAACTCCCACAAGTTGGAATCCCGTTGTTGACACGGGAGGATCCGGCGGATGAGCATGACCTGGACTATGTTGACAAGATTGAGCTTCTTGCTCGCCATATTCTGGATGCATTTCTGGAGTCCGTCCAGCTCCACCGATGAACCCCCAGACAGGCCCTTCTCTTTGCAGGAGGTGAGCCGCGTGGGGATTCCGGATCGAAACTCAGGGGCAGCCACCCAGTTGGTGTCGCGTGGCTCGGTGATGTAGAACCACGCCGATTGCCACCCCTTTATGGTCTCCATGAAGGAGCCTTCGAGCCATATAACATTGGGCATCTTGCCCACCATGGCTCCGCCGCATTCTGCTTGTTGGCCTCCCACCACCTTCAGCTTGACATTGAAGGTCTTTAACCACAGGCTGAAGTGGGGCTGGATGCGGAGGAAAGCGTCACACACGACGATGAACGCCGAAATGTTGAGGATGAAGTTCGTGGCCAGTTCATGGAAGTCCAGCCCGTAGTAGAACATGAGACCACAGACAAATGGATGGAGGGGAAACCCCAGTCGGCGGAGGAAGTGGTGGAGGAAAACTACCCTCTCATGAGGTTCAGGGGTAGGAACGATCTGCCCTGCAGCGGGCAGCTGATGCGCGATATTTGCGGCTAAGTATCCGGCTCCGCGCAGCTTCTTGATGTGTCCCTCCATAACGGAGGAAGCCATCCATTTGCCTCCCGCTCCATACATGATTGGAGAAGGTTGAGGGGAAGGATTTGTACTTGGGCATTGGAGCTCGAGTGCGCGAGAATGGATGAGCAAGGAGGAAGAAGGCGTGGGTAGAAAAAGGTTAAACCTTGTCCCTTTATAAGGGCGGCTGAAACTATGTGCCCCACTAGCCTGGTAAAACTCTCTTATCCCCCAAGCGCCGTAATCGATGGCGCGGTTGGGTTACCCACGCCCGTATTGATGAGAATCCCGTAATAAGGGGAACACGATCTCTGCTTTGACAAGATGTGTCAAGAAACTGCCTCGCGTTATGTGCGGGGCTAGTTAAGGGAAACGGTTCGAATAATCACCGGGCCATGGCATAATGCCATGTTGCTAAAACAAGTCAGCAGATTAGATTTGTGGAAATATTATTCTCTCTACGGTGGTACGTAGAACTTATTTTGCAGGGTCGGACACTATCCTTGTATTCATATTCTTCTGTGGTGTATTCGGAGGAGGAACCCGCCCTGCAATGCCGAAGACAATAACTGCGCGCCGGACTCATCATCATTGAAGCCTGGTTCAGGGGCTACTAAGGGAGTCCTGGATTAGGGGGTCTCCGGACAGCCGGACTATATCCTTTGGCTGGACTGTTAGACTATGAAGATACAAGATTGAAGACTTCGTCTCGTGTCCGGATGGGACTCTACTTGGCATGGAAGGCAAGCTAGGCAATACGGATATGTATATCTCCTCCTTTGTAACTGACCTTGTGTAACCCTAGCCCTTTCCGGTGTCTATATAAACCGGAGGGTTTTAGTCCGTAGGACAACATACAATCATACCATAGGCTAGCTTCTAGGGTTTAGCCTCTCCGATCTCGTGGTAGATCAACTCTTGTAATACTCATATCACCAAGAATAAATCAAGCAGGACGTAGGGTTTTACCTCCATCAAGAGGGCCCGAACCTGGGTAAAACATCGTGTCCCCTGCTTCCTGTTACCATCCGCCTTAGACGCACAGTTCGGGACCCCCTACCCGAGATCCACCGGTTTTGACACCGACACTATGCCTTGACTAAAACTCCATTCTTTGGAAAAATGGAGCGAGCCACTGACTTATTGGAAATAATACATACTGATGTATGCGGTCCGATGAGTGTTGAGGCTCGTGGCGGGTATCATTGTTTTCTGACCTTCACAGATGATTTGAGCAGATATGGGTATATCTACTTAATGAAACATAAGTCTGAAACATTTGAAAGGTTCAAAGAATTTCAGAGTGAAGTGGAAAATCATCGTAACAAGAAGATTAAGTTTCTACGATCTGATCGCGGAGGCGAATATTTGAGTTATGAGTTTGGTCTTCATTTGAAACAATGTGGAATAGTTTCGCAACTCACGCCACCTGGAACACCACAACGTAATGGTGTGTCCGAACATCGTAACCGTACTTTATTACATATGGTGCGATCTATGATGTCTCTTAACGTTTTACCACTATCGTTTTGGGGTTATGCATTAGAGACAGCTGCATTCACGTTTAATAGGGCACCATCTAAATCCGTTGAGACGACACCATATGAACTGTGGTTTAGCAAGAAACCTAATCTGTCGTTTCTTAAATTTTGGGGCTGTGATGCTTATGTGAAAAAGCTTCAACCTGATAAGTTCGAACTCAAATCGAAGAAATGTGTCTTCCTAGGATACCCAAAGGAAACTGTTGGGTACACCTTCTATCACAGATCGGAAGGCAAGATATTCGTTGCTAAGAATGGATCCTTTCTGGAGAAGGAGTTTCTCTTAAAAGAAGTGAGTGGGAGGAAAGTAGAACTTGATGAGGTAATTGTACCATCTCCCGAATTGGAAAGTAGTTCATCACAGAAATCAGTTCCAGTGATACCTACACCAATTAGTGAGGAAGTAAATGATGACGATCATGAAACTTCAGATCAAATTACTACTGAACCTCGTAGGTCAACCAGAGTACGGTCCGCACCAGAGTGGTATGGTAATCCTGTTCTGGAGGTCATGTTACTTGACCATGATGAACCTACAAACTATGAGGAAGCGATGATGAGCCCAGATTCCGTGAAATGGCTTGAGGCCATGAAATCTGAGATGGGACCTATGTATGAGAACAAAGTGTGGACTTTGGTTGACTTGCCCGATGATTGGCGAGCCATAGAGAATAAATGGATCTTCAAGAGGAAGACCGACGCTAATGGTAGTGTTACTATCTACAAAGCTTGACTTGTTGCGAAAGGATTTCGACAAGGTCAAGGAGTTGACTACGATGAGACCTTCTCACCTGTAGCGATGCTTAAGTCTGTCCGAATCATGTTAGCAATTGCCGCATTTTAAGATTATGAAATTTGGCAAATGGATGTCAAAAATGCATTCCTTAATGGATATCTTAAAGAAGAGTTGTATATGATGCAACCAGAAGGTTTTGTCGATCCTAAAGGTGCTGACAACGTGTGCAAGCTCCAACGATCCATTTATGGACTGGTGTAAGCTTCTCGGAGTTGGAATATACGCTTTGATAGTTTGATCAAAGCATGTGGTTTTATACAGACTTTTGGAGAAGCCCGTATTTACAAGAAAGTGAGTGGGAGCACCACAACCTTTTTGATAAGTATATGTGAATGACATATTGTTGATTGGAAATAATGTAGAATTTTCTAGAAAGCATAAAGGAGTGTTTGAAAGGAGCTTTTCAAAGAAAGACCTTGGTGAAGCTGCTTAGATATTGAGCATCAAGATCTATAGAGATAGATCAAGACGCTTGATATGATTTTTCAATGAGAACATACCTTGACAAGATTTTGAAGTAGTTCAAAATGGAACAGTCAAAGAAGGAGTTCTTGCCTGTGGCAAGATTTGAAGTTGAGTAAAGACTCAAAACCCGACCACGGCAGAAAATAGAAAGAGAATGAAAAGTCATTCCATATGCCTCAGTCATAGGTTCTATAAAGTATGCTGATACATATCCAATGTATCTACTTTTCCAAACACTTTTTCCCTTGTTTTGGACTCTAACTTGCATGATTTGAATGGAACTAACCCGGACTGACGATGTTTTCAGCAGAACTGCCATGGTGTTATTTTTGTGCAGAAATAAAAGTT
This sequence comes from Triticum urartu, assembly GCF_003073215.2. Taxonomy (NCBI): domain Eukaryota; kingdom Viridiplantae; phylum Streptophyta; class Magnoliopsida; order Poales; family Poaceae; genus Triticum; species Triticum urartu. The sequence continues at coordinate 102,863,519 of NC_053024.1, forward strand.
CTCGGGAATGACCTAAAAATCCACGGAGACACGTTTTGGAATTAATGAAAGATATTGGCCAAAGAATCAGCATCAGGGGGCCCACACCCTGTCCACGAGGGTGCAGGACGCCCCCCTGGGGCGCGTCCCCCTGCCTCGTGGGCCCCTTAGGACTCCACCGACCTCAACCCCAACTCCGTATATTCACTTCTAGGGAGAAAAAAAATTAGAGAGAAGGATTCATCGCGTTTTACGATACGGAGCCGCATCCAAGCCCTAATCTTCCTCGGGAGGGCTGATCTGGAGTCCGTTCGGGGCTCCCGAGAGGGGATTCCGTTGCCATCGTCATCATCAACCATCCTCCATCACCAGTTTCATGATGCTCACCACCGTGCGTGAGTAATCCCATCGTAGGCTTGCTGGACGGTGATGGGTTGGATGAGATTTACCATGTAATCGAGTTAGTTTTGTTAGGGTTTGATGCCTAGTATCCATTATGTTCTAAGATTGATGTTGCTATGACTTTGCTATGCTTAATGCTTGTCACTAGGGCCCGAGTGCCATGATTTCAGATCTGAACCTATTATGTTTTCATGAATATATGTGAGTTCTTGATCCTATCTTGCAAGTCAATAGTCACCTACTATGTGTTATGATCCGGCAACCCCGAAGTGACAATAATCGGGACCACTCCCGGTGATGAACTTAGTTTGTGGAGTTCATGTATTCACTAAGTGTTAATGCTTTGGTCCGGCAATCTATTAAAAGGAGGCCTTAGTATCCCTTAGTTTAAAATAGGACCCCGCTGCCACGGGAGGGTAGGACAAAATATGTCATGCAAGTTCTTTTCCATAAGCACGTATGACTATATTCGAAATACATGCCTACATTACATTGATGAACTGGAGCTAGTTCTCTGTCACCCTATGTTATAACTGTTGCATGAGGAATCACATCCGACATAATTATCCATCATTGATCCATTGCCTGCGAGCTTTTCACATATTGATCTTTGCTTAGTTACTTTTCCGTTGCCACTGTTACGATTGCTACAAAAACTACTACTGTTACTTTTGCCACCGTTACCGTTACTTCCATACTACTTTGATACTAAATACTTTGCTACAGTTATTAAGTCTTTCAGGTGTGGTTGAATTGACAACTCAACTGGTAATACTTGAGAATATTCCTTGGCTACCCTTGTGTCGAATCAATAAATTTGGGTTGAATACTCTGCCCTCGAAAACTGTTGCGATCCCCTATACTTGTGGGTTATCAAGACTATTTTCTAGCATAGTTGCTGGTGAGCATAGCTCTATTCTTTGAGTCACTTGGGATTTATATCTGTTGACCACTATGAGGAACTTTAAAGATGAAAGAACCAAGATTTTTCCCTCAACTACGAGGGAAAGTAAGGAACTGCCATCTAGCTCTACACTTGATTCACCTTCTGTTATGAGTAAATTAGAGACACCTACACCTGTTATTGATTATGATATGTCGCATATTATTGATGATGCCACTTCTGCTATGCGTGATGCTTATGATGAAACTACTTCTATGCTTGATAATACTATGCCATTAGGTGAATTTCTTGATGAACAACTTGCTAGGGTTAGAGAGAATGAAATTATTGAAACAGATAATACTGACGAAAGTGATAATGAAGATTCTCCCCCTAGATATGAATTGTGTGATGTGCCCGAGGGTTATGTTATGGATGAAGAAACTGCTAGAGACCTTTTTGCTTGCAAAGATAGATATGATCTTAAAAAATGGTTAGCTAAGCTAAAAGAAAAGTCTTTGAATGCTAGAATGAAATATGACCCTGCTTTTGCTACTTCACCTATCTGTATTTCTGATAAGGATTATGATTTCTCTGTCGATCCTGAGTAAATTACTTTGGTTGAATATGATCCTTTTTATGGCTATGAATCTAAAACTGTTGTGGCACATCTTACTAAATTGAATGATATAGCCACCCTATTCACTCATGAGGAAACAATTCGTTACTACTATATCCTTAAGTTATTTCTGTTCTCATTAAAGGGTGATGCTAAAACATGGTTTAATTCTCTTGCTCCCGGTTGTGTGCGTAGTCCCTAGGATATGATTTATTACTTCTCTGCTAAATATTTCCTCGCTCATAAGAAACAAGCTGCCTTAAGGGAAATATATAATTTTGTGCAAATTGAAGAAGAGAGTCTCCCACAAGCTTGGGGGAGGCTTCTCCAATTACTTAATGCTTTGCCTGATCATCCTCTCAAGAAAAATGAAATATTTGATATCTTTTATAATGGACTAACTGATGCTTCCAGAGACCACATGGATAGTTGTGCTGGTTGTGTTTTCAGGGAAAGAACTGTTGAGAAAGCTGAATTGCTATTGAATAATATATTGAGTAATGATAATGATTGGACCCTTCCTGAACCAACTCCTAAGCCAACTCTGAAGAAAAGTGGTATTCTATTTCTCAGTCCTGAAGATATGCAAGAGGCAAAGAAATCTATGAAAGAAAAGGGTGTTAAAGCTGAAGATGTTAAGAATTTACCACCTATTGAAGAAATACATGGCCTTAATAACCCGACACAGGTAGTAAAGGTAAATTCTCTCTATAGATTCGATGAAGGTGATATACCTCGTAATAAGCCTGCTAGCCAATGCTTGGATGACTTTGATAATTTTATTGTTAAACAAGAAAACTTCAAATGTTGGTAGACAATATAAACGTAATGCTTATATGGTTGAACACTTGAGTGATTATCTATCTAGAATTAAAGGTGACCTTAAACATCTTAGTAAACATGCTTCTATGGTTACCACTCAGGTAGAACAAGTGCTTAAAGCACAAGATGATTTGCTCAATGAATTAAATAATAAGAAAAATGATAATGTTGTTAGAGTTATGACTAGAGGGGGTAGAATGACTCAGGAACCTTTGTATCGTGAGGGCCACCCTAAGAGAGTTGAGCAAGATTCTCAGAGAATTAATGTTGATGCACCTAGTCCTTCTAAGAAGAAGAAAAAGAAAAATGATAGGACTTTGCATGATTCTAGTGAACCTGTTGTTGACACACCTGAGAATCCAAATGTTATTTCTATTTCTGATGCTGAAACACAATCTGGTAATGAACATGAACCTAGTGATAATGATGATGTTCATGTTGATGCTCAACATAGCAATAACAATGATGTAGAGATTGAACCTGCTGTTGATCTTGATAACCCACAATCAAAGAATCAACGTTATGATAAGAGACACTTCATTGCTAGGAAGCGCGGCAAAGAAAGAGAACCATGGGTTCAGAAACTCATGACTTTTCCTCCTAAACCATCCAAGAAAAAGGATGATGAGGATTTTGAGCGCTTTGCTGAAATGATTAGACCTATCTTTTTGCGTATGCGTTTGACTGATATGCTTAAAATGAATCCTTATGCTAAGCATATGAAAGATATTGTTACAAGTAAAAGAAAGATACCGGAAGCTGAAATTTCCACCATGCTTGCCAATTATACTTTTAAAGGTGGAATACCAAGGAAACTAGGAGATCCAGGAGTACCAACTATACCATGCTCCATTAAAAGAAACTATTTTAAAACCGCTTTATGTGATATTGGAGCCGGTGTTAGTGTTATGCCTCTCTCTTTAGATCTTAGACTTGATTTGAATAAGTTGACACCTACTGAAATATCTTTGCAAATGGCCGATAAATCAACTGCTATACCTGTCGGTATTTGTGAGGATGTGCCTGTTGTGGTTGCAAACGTTACTATTTTAACAGACTTTGTTATTCTTGATATTCTCGAGGACGATAGTATGTCGGTTATCCTTGGTTGACCCTTTTTGAATACTGCAGGGGCTATTATTGATTGCACCAAAGGCAATGTCACTTTTCATGTTCATGGTAATGAGCATACGGTACACTTTCCGACGAAACAACCTCAAGTTCACAATATCAATTATATTGGAAAAATTTCAACGATTACTATTGGAGGTTTTGAATTCCCTCTTCCTACTTTCAAGAAGAAATATGATATTCTTATTGTTGGGGACATGCATATCCCCGTCGAGGTAACCTAGTGTTATTCGAAAATTCTCCGGTTTCATGTTATTCGGAAAGAGTTTGTTACCAAGACTTGATCAACCTTGTAAGTGGATTCCTTTTGATGAGCATGAGATGGATGAAGTTAGAAAGCACAACTCTCTGTACCCTCCTTTTACTTTCTGTTATTTAGATTAAATAAAACAAAAATAGTATTTTCTGTCTGTTTTCTGAATTATCCTTGCAATGAAAATACCCTGAAAATAAAAGTTCTCCAAATGACCTAAAAATGAAATATGATTTTTCGACCCTACACTAATCATATACGCAAACGTGTACAATCAAGATCAAGGACTCACGGGAAGATATCACAACACAACTCTAGACACAAATAAAATAATACAAGCTTCATATTACAAGCCAGGGGCCTCGAGGGCCGGAATACAAGCTTGATACATAAGATTTAGCGAAAGCAACAATATTTGAGTACAAACATAAAGTTAGACAAGACTTCCTTAAGAAGGCAAACACAAACATCATGGATTGAAGAGGCAAGGCCTCCTGCCTGGGACCTCCTAACTACTCCTGGTCGTCGGCGGTCTCCATGTAGTAGTATCCATCGGCGGTGGCATCTGGCTCCAGGGATCCACCAACTGGTTGAAACAACCGGAAAGAAGAAAGAAGGGGGGAATGAGTAGCAAAGCCACCGTGAGTACTCATCCAAAGTACTCGCAAGCATTAGATCTATACTAAGTATGCATTGGTATCAAATGGAAGGACTATATCTGTGGACTGAACTGCAGAATGCAGAATAGAGGGGAAGGCCTAGCCTATCAAAGACTAGCATCTTCAAGCAGCTCCAAGCATCTTGCAACATGTAGAAGAGTAAAGAATAGCAGTTTATAATTAACAAGCATGTTGTAACACTAATGTCCAGAGATCCTTCCTCGATTCCCTGTGAGAAAGCAATCTCGGAGCCACATATCCATCTCATGTCTCAAGTATCCATTTCTAGTTATATAAGATTAGAATACAAGTCTGAACGTCCATTACCATGGACATGGTATTCGAATATATATCTTCCCTGCAGGGGTGCACCACGTTACCCAACATGCTCGATCACTCTGGCCAGACACACTTTTTTGGGTCAATGCCCGGCCTCGGAAGATCAACATGTTGCAGCCCTACCTAGGCTCAGCAGAGAGGTCCCCGCCGGTCTACATCCTAAGCACTCCGGGGTCTAGGCCCATCGCCCGTTGCACTCTGGGTCGTTGTGTGCGGGGTGGATACCAGCACCACCTGTGTAGTGGATGGCACGATCCGCCCGTGCCACAATGCTGAACTGGACGTCTGATAAAGCTTCGGCTAATACCACGACCTCGAGGCCCATATCTTCTCGCATGGTGGTTAGTGCATAAAGGCCAAAGGCCAACTCAGAAAAAATACCCAAACCTGTTAGTGCATTGGGGGCTCACGAATACGAGCAGAGACTCACGATAATGTGACCCCATCGCCCCGTCTCATGGACTTACGGCAAGGGCCCAGAATGCCCGGCCATGCCACGTGGAAAACTCACGGGTGCTCAATGGGCCCGCCCGACTTTCACAATCAACTCGCGGGCACCCCTCAAGGCCGACCCAACTTCAATAATGGTCTCAAGTAAAGTCAAGGTAACCGTGTGTCCAAACATCAAGGGGAAAACCCGAGGAATCACCTTCCGTGAATTCCACTCGATGTAATCATCAAGGTGAACGTAAGAGGAACCACCCTCGAGGTTCACTCTTGAGGGGTTGCACGACAGAGTCGTATCGGGAGTGGTCAAGGAGGAATCACCCTCGATGACCGCGACCAAATAGCTACACTACAAAATTATCATCAGGAGTGCATTATGAGGTATTGAAGGAAATATGCCCTAGAGGCAATAATAAAGTTATTATTTATTTCCTTATATCATGATAAAAGTTTATTATTCATGCTAGAATTGTATTAAGCGGAAACATAATACATGTGTGAATACATAGACAAATAGAGTGTCACTAGTATGCCTCTACTTGACTAGCTCGTTAATCAAAGATGGTTATGTTTCCTAACCATGAACAAAGAGTTGTTATTTGATTAATGGGATCACATCATTAGTTGAATGATCTGATTGACATGACCCATTCCATTAGCTTAGCACCCGATCGTTTAGTATGTTGCTATTGCTTTCTTCATGACTTATACATGTTCCTATAACTATGAGATTATGCAACTCCCATTTGCCGGAGGAACACTTTGTGTGCTACCAAACGTCACAACGTAACTGGGTGATTATAAAGGAGCTCTACAGGTGTCTCCAAAGGTAAATGTTGGGTTGGCGTATTTCGAGATTAGGATTTGTCACTCCGATTGTCAGAGAGGTATCTCTGGGCCCTCTCGGTAATGCACATCACATAAGCCTTGCAAGCATTGCAACTAATGAGTTAGTTGCGAGATGATGTATTACGAAATGAGTAAAGAGTCTTGCCAGTAACGAGATTGAACTAGGTATAGAGATAACGACGATCGAATCTCTGGCAAGTAACATACCGATGACAAAGGGAACACCGTATGTTGTTATGCGGTCTAACCGATAAAGATCTTCGTAGAATATGTGGGAGCCAATATGAGCATCCAGGTTCCGCTATTGGTTATTGACCGGAGACATGTCTCGGTCATGTCTACATTGTTCTCGAACACGTAGGGTCCGCACGCTTAAGGTTTCGATGACAGTTATATTATGAGTTTATGAGTTTTGATGTACCGAAGGGTCCGCACGCTTAAGTATTGGGCCTTAGTGGGCCTGAGGGGAGAGAGAGGGCAGCAGCCCAAGAGGTGGTGCACCCCCCATGGGGAGTCTGAATTGGACTAGGGAGGGGGGCGCGGCCCCTCTTTCCCTCTCCCTCTCTTTCCTTCCCCCTCTTTCTTCCTAGTTGGACTAGGAAAGGGGAGTCCTACTCCCACTAGGAGGAGGACTCCCCCCTCCCTTTGGCGCGCCCCATAGGGCCGGCCGGCCTCCCCCTTGCTCCTTTATATACAGGGGCAGGGGGCACCCTAGAACACACAAGTTGATCTTCGTGATCGTTCCTTAGCCGTGTGCGGTGCCCCCCCCACGATATTACACCTCAGTCATATTGTAGCGGTGCTTAGGTGAAGCCCTGCGACGTTTGAACATCAAGATCGTCACCACGCCGTCGTGCTGACGGAACTCCTCCCCGAAGCTTTGCTGGATCGGAGCCCGGGGAGCGTCATCGAGCTGAACGTGTGCCAAGAACTCGGAGGTGCCGGAGTAACGGTGCTTGGATCGGTTGGACCGGGAAGACGTACGACTACTTCCTCTACGTTGCGTCAACGCTTCCGCTTCGGTCTACGAGGGTACGTAGACAACACTCTCCCATCTCATTGCTATGCATCACCATGATCTTGCGTGTGTGTAGGAATTTTTTTGAAATTACTACGTTCCCCAATAGTTGTATCAGAGCCTAGGTTTTATAGTTGGATGTTATATGCACGAGTAGAACACAAGTGAGTTGTGGGCGATATAAGTCATACTGCTTACCAGCATGTCATACTTTGGTTCGGCGGTATTGTTGGATGAAGAGGCTTGGACCGACATTACGTGTACGCTTACGCGAGACTGGTTCTACTGCTGTGCTTTGCACACAGGTGGCTGGCGGGTGTCAGTTTCTCCAACTTTAGTTGAACCGAGTGTGGCTACGCCTGGTCCTTGCGAAGGTTAAAACAGCACCAACTTGACAAACTATCGTTGTGGTTTTGATGCGTAGGTAAGATTGGTTCTTGCTTAAGCCCGTAGCAGCCACGTAAAACTTGCAACAACAATGTAGAGGACGTCTAACTTGTTTTTGCAGGGCATGTTGTGATGTGATATGGTCAAGACATGATGCTAAATTTTATTGTATGAGATGATCATGTTTTGTAACCGAGTTATCGGCAACTGGCAGGAGCCATATGGTTGTCGCTTTATTGTATGCAATGCAATCGCGCTGTAATGCTTTACTTTATCACTAAGCGGTAGCGATAGTCGTGGAAGCATAAGATTGGCGAGACGACAATGATGCTACGATGGAGATCAAGGTGTCGCGCCGGTGATGATGGTGATCATGACGGTGCTTCGGAGATGGAGATCACAAGCACAAGATGATGATGGCCATATCATATCACTTATGTTGATTGCATGTGATGTTTATCTTTTATGCATCTTATCTTGCTTTGATTGACAGTAGCATTATAAGATGACCTCTCACTAAATTATCAAGAAGTGTTCTCCCTGAGTATGCACCGTTGCGAAAGTTCTTCGTGCTGAGACACCACGTGATGATCGGGTGTGATAGGCTCTACGTTCAAATACAACGGGTGCAAAACAGTTGCACACGCGGAATACTCAGGTTATACTTGACGAGCCAAGCATATACAGATATGGCCTCGGAACACGGAGACCGAAAGGTCGAGCGTCAATCATATAGTAGATATGATCAACATAGTGATGTTCACCAATGAAACTACTCCATCTCACGTGATGATCGGACATGGTTTAGTTAATTTGGATCACGTAATCACTTAGAGGATTAGAGGGATATCTATCTAAGTGGGAGTTCTTAAGTAATATGATTAATTGAACCTAAATTTATCATGAACTTAGTACCTGATAGTATCTTGCTTATGTATGTTTGATTGTAGATAGATGGCCCGTGCTGTTGTTCCGTTGAATTTTAATGCGTTCCTTGAGAGAGCAAAGTTGAAAGATGATGGTAGCAATTACACGGACTGGGTCCGTAACTTGAGGATTATCCTCATTGCTGCACAGAAGAATTACGTCCTAGAAGCACCGCTGGGTGCCAGGCCTGCTGCTGGAGCAACACCAGATGTTATGAATGTCTGGCAGAGCAAAGCTGATGACTACTCGATAGTTCAATGTGCCATGCTTTACGGCTTAGAACCGGGACTTCAACGCCGTTTTGAATGTCATGGGGCATATGAGATGTTCCAGGAGTTGAAGTTAATATTTCAAGCAAATGCCCGGATTGAGAGATATGAAGTCTCCAATAAGTTCTATAGCTGCAAGATGGAGGAGAACAGTTCTGTCAGTGAGCATATACTCAAGATGTCTGGGTATTGTAATCACTTGATTCAACTAGGAGTTAATCTTCCAGATGATAGCGTCATTGACAGAATTCTCCAATCACTTCCACCAAGCTACAAGAGCTTCGTGATGAACTATAATATGCAAGGGATGAATAAGACTATTCCCGAGCTCTTCGCGATGCTGAAAGCTGCGGAGGTAGAAATCAAGAAGGAGCATCAAGTGTTGATGGTCAACAAGACCACTAGTTTCAAGAAAAAGGGCAAAGGTAAGAAGAAGGGGAACTTCAAGAAGAACAGCAAGCAAGTTGCTGCTCAAGAGAAGAAACACAAGTCTGGACCTAAGCCTGAAACTGAGTGCTTCTACTGCAAGCAGACTGGTCACTGGAAGCGGAACTGCCCCAAGTATTTGGGGATAAGAAGGATGGCAAGGTGAACAAAGGTATATGTGATATACATGTTATTGATGTGTACCTTACTAATGCTCGCAGTAGCACCTGGGTATTTGATACTGGTTCTGTTGCTAATATTTGCAACTCGAAACAGGGACTACAAATTAAGCGAAGATTGGCTAAGGACGAGGTGACGATGCGCGTGGGAAATGGTTCCAAAGTCGATGTGATCGCAGTCGGCACGCTACCTCTACATCTACATTCGGGATTAATATTAGACCTAAATAATTGTTATTTGGTGCCAGCGTTAAGCATGAACATTATATCTGGATCTTGTTTGATGCGAGACGGTTATTCATTTAAATCAGAGAATAATGGTTGTTCTATTTATATGAGTAATATCTTTTATGGTCATGCACCCTTGAAGAATGGTTTATTCTTATTGAAACTCGATAGTAGTGACACACATATTCATAATTTTGAAGCCAAAAGATGCAAAGTTGATAATGATAGTGCAACTTATTTGTGGCACTGCCATTTAGGTCATATTGGTGTAAAGCGCATGAAGAAACTCCATACTGATGGACTTTTGGAACCACTTGATTATGAATCACTTGGTACTTGCGAACCGTGCCTCATGGGCAAGATGACTAAAACACCGTTCTCCGGTACTATGGAGAGAGCAACAGATTTGTTGGAAATCATCATACAGATGTATGTGGTCAGATGAATGTTGAGGCTCGTGGCGGATATCATTATTTTCTCACCTTCACAGATGATTTAAGCAGATATGGGTATATCTACTTAATGAAGCATAAGTCTGAAACATTTGAAAAGTTCAAAGAATTTCAGAGTGAAGTTGAAAATCAACGTAACAAGAAAATAAAATTCCTATGATATGATCGTGGAGGAGAATATTTGAGTTACGAGTTTGGTGTACATTTGAAACAATGTGGAATAGTTTCGCAACTCACGCCACCCGGAACACCACAGCGTAATGGTGTGTCCGAACGTCGTAATCATACTTTACTTGATATGGTGCGATCTATGATGTCTCTTATAGATTTACCGCTATCGCTTTGGGGTTATGCTTTAGAGACGGCCGCATTCACGTTAAATAGGGCACCATCAAAATCCGTTGAGACGACACCTTATGAACTATGGTTTGGCAAGAAACCAAAGTTGTCGTTTCTGAAAGTTTGGGGCTGTGATGCTTATGTGAAAAAGCTTCAACCTGATAAGCTCGAACCCAAATCGGAGAAATGTGTCTTCATAGGATATCCAAAGAATACTATTGGATACACCTTCTATCACAGATCCGAAGGCAAGACTTTTGTTGCTAAGTTCGGAAACTTTCTAGAGAAGGAGTTTCTCTCGAAAGAAGTGAGTGGGAGGAAAGTAGAACTTGACGAGGTAACTGTACCTGCTCCCTTGTTGGAGAGTAATGCATCACGGAAATATGTTTCTGTGACACCTACACCAATAAGTGAGGAAGCTAATGATAATGATCATGAAACTTCAGAACAAGATACTACTGAACCTCGTAGATCAACCAGAGTAAGATCCACACCAGAGTGGTACGGTAATCCTGTTCTAGAAGTCATGCTACTAGATCATGATGAACCTACGAACTATGAAGAAGTGGTGGTGAGCCCAGATTACGCAAAATGGCTTGAAGCCATGAAATCTGAGATGGGATCCATGTATGAGAACAAAGTGTGGACTTTGGTTGACTTGCCCGATGATCGGCAAGAAATTGAGAATAAATGGATCTTCAAGAAGAAGACTGACGCTGACGGTAATATTACTGTCTACAAAGCTTGACTTGTCGCAAAAGGGTTTCGGCAAGTTCAAGGGACTGACTACGATGAGACCTTCTCACCCGTAGCGAAGCTTAAGTCTATCCGAATCATGTTAGCAATTGCTGCATTTTATGATTATGAAATTTGGCAGATGGATGTCAAAACTGCATTCCTGAATGGGTTTCTGGAAGAAGAGTTGTATATGATGCAACCAGAAGGTTTTGTCGATCCAAAGGGAGCTAACAAAGTGTGCAAGCTCCAGCGATCCATCTATGGACTGGTGCAAGCCTCTCGGAGTTGGAATAAACGCTTTGATAGTGTGATCAAAGCATTTGGTTTTATACAGACTTCCGGAGAAGCCTGTATTTACAAGAAAGTGAGTGGGAGCTCTGTAGCATTTCTGATATTATATGTGGATGACATATTACTGATTGGAAATGATATAGAATTTCTGGATAGCATAAAGGGATACCTGAATAAGAGTTTTTCAATGAAAGACCTCGGTGAAGCTGCTTACATATTAGGCATTAAGATCTATAGAGATAGATCAAGACGCTTAATTGGACTTTCACAAAGCACATACCTTGACAAGATTTTGAAGAAGTTCAAAATGGATCAAGCAAAGAAAGGGTTCTTGCCTGTATTACAAGGTGTGAAACTGAGTCAGACTAAATGCCCGACCACTGCAGAAGATAGAGAGAAAATGAAAGATGTTCCCTATGCTTCAGCCATAGGCTCTATCATGTATGCAATGCTGTGTACCAGACCTGATGTGTGCCTTGCTATAAGTCTAGTAGGGAGGTACCAAAGTAATCCAGGAGTGGATCACTGGACAGCGGTCAAGAACATCCTGAAGTACCTGAAAAGGACTAAGGATATGTTTCTCGTATATGGAGGTCACAAAGAGCTCATCGTAAACGGTTACGTTGATGCAAGCTTTGACACTGATCCGGACGATTCTAAATCGCAAACCGGATACGTGTTTACATTAAACGGTGGAGCTGTCAGTTGGTGCAGTTCTAAACAAAGCGTCGTGGCAGGATCTACATGTGAAGCGGAGTACATAGCTGCTTCGGAAGCAGCAAACGAAGGAGTCTGGATGAAGGAGTTCATATCCGATCTAGGTGTCATACCTAGTGCATCGGGTCCAATGAAAATCTTTTGTGACAATACTGGTGCAATTTCCTTGGCAAAGGAATCCAGATTTCACAAGAGAACCAAGCACATCAAAAGACGCTTCAATTCCATCCGGGATCTAGTCCAGGTGGGAGACATAGAGATTTGCAAGATACATACGGATCTGAATGTAGCAGACCCGTTGACTAAGCCTCTTCCACGAGCAAAACATGATCAACACCAAGGCTCCATGGGTGTGAGAATCATTACTGTGTAATCTAGATTATTGACTCTAGTGCAAGTGGGAGACTGAAGGAAATATGCCCTAGAGGCAATAATAAAGTTATTATTTATTTCCTTATATCATGATAAAAGTTTATTATTCATGCTAGAATTGTATTAACCGGAAACATAATACATGTGTGAATACATAGACAAACAGAGTGTCACTAGTATGCCTCTACTTGACTAGCTCGTTAATCAAAGATGGTTATGTTTCCTAACCATGAACAAAGAGTTGTTATTTGATTAACGGGATCACATCATTAGTTGAATGATCTGATTGACATGACCCATTCCATTAGCTTAGCACCCGATCGTTTAGTATGTTGATATTGCTTTCTTCATGACTTATACATGTTCCTATGACTATGAGATTATGCAACTCCCGTTTGCCGGAGGAACACTTTGTGTGCTACCAAACGTCACAACGTAACTGGGTGATTATAAAGGTGCTCTACAGGTGTCTCCAAAGGTACATGTTGGGTTGGCATATTTCGAGATTAGGATTTGTCACTCCGATTGTCGGAGAGGTATCTCTGGGCCCTCTCGGTAATGCACATCACATAAGCCTTGCAAGCATTGCAACTGATGTGTTAGTTGTGAGATGATGTATTATAGAACGAGTAAAGAGACTTGCCGGTCACGAGATTGAACTAGGTATTGAGATACCGACGATCGAATCTCGGGCAAGTAACATACCGATGAGAAAGGGAACAACGTATGTTGTTATGCGGTCTGACCAATAAAGATCTTCGTAGAATATGTAGGAACCAATATGAGCATCCAGGTTCCGCTATTGGTTATTGACCAGAGACGTGTCTCGGTCATGTCTACATTGTTCTTGAACCGTAGGGTCCGCACGCTTAATGTTACGATGACAGTTTCATTATGAGTTTATGTATTTTGATGTACCGAAGGTTGTTCGGAGTCCCGGATGTGATCACGGACATGACGAGGAGTCTCGAAATGGTCGAGACATAAAGATCGATATATTAGACGACTATATTCGGACACCGGAAGTGTTCCGGATGATTTCGGAGAAAACCGGAGTGCCGGAGGGGTTACCGGAACCCCCCGAGGAAGTATTGGGCCTTAGTGGGCCTGAGGGGAGAGAGAGGGCAGCAGCCCAGGAGGTGGCGCCCCCCCCATGGGGAGTCCGAATTGGACTAGGGAGGGCGGCGCGACCCCTCTTTCCCTCTCCCTCTCCCTCTCTTTCCTTCCCCCTCTTTCTTCCTAGTTGGACTAGGAAAGGGGAGTCCTACTCCCACTAGGAGGAGGACTCCCCCCTCCCTTTGGCGCGCCCCATAGGGCCGGCCGGCCTCCTCCCTTGCTCCTTTATATACAGGGGCAGGGAGGCACCCTAGAACACACAAGTTGATCTTCGTGATCGTTCCTTAGCCGTGTGCGGTGCCCCCCTCGACGATATTACACCTCAGTCATATTGTAGCGGTGCTTAGGCGAAGCCCTACGACGTTTGAACATCAAGATCATCACTACGCCGTCGTGCTAACGGAACTCCTCCCCGAAGCTTTGCTGGATCGGAGCCCGGGGAGCATCATCGAGCTGAACGTGTGCCAAGAACTCGGAGGTGCCGGAGTAACGGTGCTTGGATCGGTTGGACCGGGAAGACGTACGACTACTTCCTCTACGTTGCGTCAACGCTTCCGCTTCGGTGTACGAGGGTACGTAGACAACACTCTCCCATCTCGTTGGTATGCATCACCATGATCTTGCGTGTGCGTAGGAATTTTTTTGAAATTACTACGTTCCCCAACAGGTATCACCCTCGGCACTCGATAGAAGCTCTGCAGAGTCGAGCAACAAAAGGGGCGTGATGTGATGTGAGGTGTCGAGCTCTTGTCGTCGATCACGTTGATCGAGTCGTCGATGGTGAAGCAGGGGCAACAAGGACAAGGTGGGGGTCACTGGTGGATCACTAACCAACCTATACTAAGCAGTTTAGGATAAGCACATAAGGTACAATAGCAGGTACAAAAGCAGGCTATGCATCAGAATAGGAGCAATCAATAACATTAGCAAAATCTAATTCAAGCATGAGAGAATGGAATGGGCGATATCGGGATGATCAAAGGGGGGGCTTGCCTGGAAGCTCTGCTGAAAGGGAAGAAGGGTCGTCGTCGACATAGTCAATCACAGGGGCATCAACGACGGTCTCAGGGGTCTACCGAAGATAAGATGGGGAAGAAAACAGTAAATATAATGCAAACAGAAGCAATATAGATGCATGACGGGGGAACACGCAAGGCTAGGGGTGTTCTAACACGGTGCTACACGATACCGGCGAAGGGGGAAAACATCCGGGAATGTTTCCCCAGTGTTGGGCATTTTCAGACAGATGAAACGGAGGGGAAAGTTTGCAGGTTCGCTATTCTAGGGACGTGTGGCAGATGAATGGACTACGTATCCGGACTCTTCTCGTCATTCTGAGCAACTTTCATGTATAAAACTTTTTCATCCGATTTACAGATTATTTTGTATGATCAGAGGTTTAAACAATACTCTGAAATTATTACTAATTATTAAATTTGACAGAAAATGAATAAGGATGTCAGCATGAGGTCAGAGTGATGTTAGCAGTCAACTTTGACCTGTTGACCGGTCAAACTGACACAGGGGGTCCCACTGTCATAGACTGTTAGCTAATTAACTTAGTTAGCTAGTTAATTAGAAAGGTTAATTAAGTTATATTAATTAACCTAAATTAATTAAGTTAATTAATTTGTTAATTAATTAATCTATTTAATTAATTTTAATTCTTTTTTTGGGCTGGGCCCAGATGTCATAGGCCCAGCTGGGAGCGGGTTAACGGGCGTGCGGGCATGGGTGAAAGGAGCCCGGGGGGCGCTGAACCCGGGCATCGCCGTGGGGCAGCGGCTGGGGCGAGCTAGGCGCGGTGAGCGTACGGGACCGTGGGGAGCATGGTTGCGTGCTCGGGCAAGCTCGTTTGCGAGCATGGCTGCGAGTACGGGCACGTAGACGGCGGCGGGTACGACCACGGCAGGAACGACGGCTACGAGCGCGGACAGAAGTGGGGTAGTGAGGGGAGAGGGAGAGGAGCTCACCAGGGGGACGCACGGTGGTCCGGTGGAGGTTTAGGAGCTGCAGAGCTCATTGCAGACGGAGTAGACGCCGGGGTCGGAGGAGAACGACGGCGGTCGGAGGAGGAAGATGGAGCCATTGTGGTCGCATCGGTGCTTCCCCGCTCCAGTAGAGGACACTAGAAGATGAGGCAGAGGCCGGCGGGGTCCGTGGACACGAGCTACGGATGCGGGGATGACGGCGGGCGCGGTGGCGTAGCAACGATGGCGACGGGCGCGTCGGCGAGAGGTGGATCTGGAGGGGGAGGTGGAGCAGGAGGGAGCGGTGAATCTGGTAGGCGAGGAGGCAAGTGGGGAGAGGTGGGATCGAGGGGTCGGGGTGTGGCACCCTTGTCCTCTCCCCGGCGGTGCCAACGGGGTGGTCAGAGGCGACCCCTCCCATGTAGCGACGCAGTCGGTGGAACAGGGGAGGTGGGCACAGGGGTAGGTGGGAGGGTTGTGGCCAGACCAGGGGGGTTAGGGGCCGGATGGCCCAGTTGGCCTGAGGTTTTATTTTTCACTTTTTATTTCCTTTGGTGTTTCTGCTTTATTTATTATATGGCATTAAACCACTTTGTAAAAAGTTGGTTCACCACCATAATTGGTTATGAATTATTTTCCACATATCGAACTTTTTAGTTTTGACATTTGAAAACTTTTGTTGTTCGACTTTTATTTAAATTGGAAGTTGAACCAGTTTCAAACCAATGCGAGTTGTACAATAATAATCATGGTGATGTGGCATCATCAACCCGGGATTACTGTAGATTAATTATCCGGGCGTCACAATTCTCCTCCACTACAAGAAATCTCGTCTCAAGATTTAGTAGGTAGTAGGAAACAAGACAGGGTATTCATCTCGAAGATGATCCTCGAGTTCTCAAGTGACTTCTTTTTCAGAATGACTTGACCACTAAACTTCTTAGAAATTTGATAGCTTTTAGATGGGTATGACGTTTAGCTCTATCGAGAATGCGGACCAGATGCTCTCCATAAGCGAGATCATCGTGTAGGGGTTGAGCTTTATAAGCCATGGGTTTGTTGCAATAAGACTTGCGATTCAGGGCATCGGCCATGACATTAGCCTTACCAGGGGTATAAGAAATACCATAGTCATAGTCTGTAATTGTTTACATACATCGCTGCTGACGATCCAAATCTAGCTGAGTAAAAAATTACTTCAGACTTTTGATGATCGGTGAAGATCTCGCAACGATTAGCAAAAAGGAAATGTCGCGACAACTTCGATGCAAACTTAACTGCAGCAAGTTCAAGGTCATGGACTGGAAACGACTGGAGAGTTTTCAATTCTCACAAGAGGATAAGTGTTTAACTCACTCAAGGAATAATCCATGCTTCGGCATTTCAAATAAGATGAGCCTCGTAGCTTACTATCTCACTCGAAGGATGTAGTAGATAGACGGTTTTAGAGGTGCAAATGATAGCAGCGGTATGTGTTTTCAACCATTCCATGGCCATAATGAGGTCAATATTGGATGACTTCAAAATAACGGGGGAAACAAGGAATTCCAACCTTTCAATTTCAACAGGGACGTTGCGACTAACCATGGTGGTTCGACACTGGCCCGCGGAATGCAAATTGGAATTTCGGGCAAGTGATGGCGGTTCCAACAGGTAAGGAACGCCTTTGGCAGTCCCACCATTGAGCAGTGGGACCTTTTAGGTAGTAGGCCACGAAGGTGACATAGTTGGCATGGGCTACATCAGCAGACGCCAGCTCGAAAGTGATGTCACGGAGCCAGTCATCAGCATCAAGGGGTTGAGTTGAGCTGCGGTGGATGATAGGGTTGAGACGTGCAAAGTCTTGTAGAGTCACTGGGCAGGTTGTTGATTCGTATTGGGACGCAGAAACTAAGCAACGACTCCTTCCATAAACTGGCGATTCAGCTTAACTGTTGTATCATACCAGCCACGTACTCGGCCGTGGTGAAGCGTTGCCACCACGACCACGACAAGCAGGTTGCAACATGGGGCAGTTTAGCAAGGGGTTGAGCACGTGTATGGAGTCATTCATGGTGTAACTTGAGTAGTGAGCAAATGTGCAGTATGTACAAAGCAGTAGTCATTGAAGACATACCGATACATATACGAAGCCAACTACACGATGTATGTAACAGTCCGGATAAGAGAACCATCCAAGACATATTAGGCAGCACACATGCACGCGACGGAGGGGTACCACAACGGGACATAGCAAAAGCTACATCAGCGTCGGGGAAAACCTTCGGAGTGAGGGATTTGCAAGTGACGATGCAGGGTGCCCTCAATAAGAGGATCATGCGGTCAGTGAACAATGTGAAGCAGATCTTGGCCCTCAATTCGAGAAAGGCGTAATACAAACCTCCGAGTGGACGTGATCACGAGATTGTAGCGACCAGACCTCAACCAGTCTGATCTCTATGCATCAGTGTCATCCCTGGATCAGTAATGCTGACACGCACAATACTTGAAGGATTTATACCAGAGTAGCAATCACACACTTATTACATCGAATGTCTCAAAAGAGAACTTATTGCAATAAATATGGCTTAAGGCCATCTAACAATGATAACAACAAAAGGCTTGGAAGATAAGCGAGTCCATCAACTCCAAGGGCATCACTGAGTATAGAACCACGACCTAAAGGAACCTTACTCGTCGTCTGAAAAGTCTGCAACATGAACGTTGTAGCCCGAAAACAGGTCAGCACATGGAATATGCTGGCAATGTAAAACATAGAGGGTAATGAAAGAATAAAGTTACACTACATGCATATATGGCTGGTGGAAAGCTCTATGGTTACAGTTTTTGCATAAAGCCAATTTTTCCCTACTGCAAAGGAATAAATTTTATTTAACTATCATGGTGGTTGTTAAACATTGAGAGTGTAGACACCCCCTCAATCCCAATTAAGCATCATCATTAAAACCCAACAATATTAATTAAGGTAACATGATGAGATTCACATGATAATCCAAGTACTAGATACTCAAGACGTCCATAACCAGGGACACGGCTAACCATGATTAGTTTATACACTCTGCAGAGGTTTGCGCACTTTTCCCCACAAGACTCGATCTCCTCCGTTGGGATTCTCGCACTACCTGATGTTTGAGAAACGGATGACCGAGACGTAGTCTTTCAGAAGCGCTAGCACCTTACGATCGGGTAGACAGTACCAACCTACATCCCCTACATCTGCTAGTCTACCACTGTAAGAGTTCGCACGACTTAGTCAACTATGCTAGAGCCCATAGTAGCTTGTGGCTACACGCGGAAGTTTCTAGTATGAATAATCTCATGATCCCTTTGAGCCTGGGTGGCGGTCCATAAAGAAAACAGGCAATTGCTGGAATACCCAGGTGCCTCAATCCAGCCAGATGTGTGTTTAAGTTGCCACCTTAAATAAACTATTAATTTAACAATCTCACATCTGTCATGGATACTCTCACCCAATCCACGTCTACTAGCATAGCATGGCAATATAAGCAAACGTAGAAGTAACTCCCAAAGGTTTGATAATAAAACAGGAAATAGGTGCTACCTCATCTACTTCCCAAAAACCCACAATTTAATTAGATCCCAATCATGCAATGTTTGAGGATTGATCTAATGCAATAAAACTGGGTAGTAAAGAGGTATGATCAAAGTGTTACTTGCCTTGCTGATGATCCGCGAAACCTAGAGATTCAAAGTAGCAAGTGGCGCAGTCTGGGTACTCTATCGCAAACAAACAAGCATTCAATAGTACTCATCTAATGCACAGGTAAAACTAAAATAAGAGATCTAACCAGAAAGTTCAACTTAAGAACTCCGGTTTGCAAAAAGAATCAAATCGAACGAAACAACGAAAGTCAAACGGCAAAAGAAACAAGCTTCGTTTACTAATCTGGATCTAAGTCAAATTTTACAGAAGCAAAATCTTGTTTGAGTTGGTTAAACAGAAAGAAGGTTTCGAGATGAAACTCCAGGCGCTTGAATCGCCTGATTCCGATAAACGAGCAAAAAGTTATACTAGAACGAAAATCGGATCAGAAATCGCGATCAGTAATAATCGCGGAAAAATCCAAGAAAAAGAAAAACAACGAACAGATTAACGAACGAACGTTCGTTTTCTGGAACTAAATGGTGAATGCGTCCGTTAAAATGAATGAACGAGCGAACGCTCGCTAAATAAACTAAACCGGAAATAAACCAATCTAATAAAACGGATCTAAAAAACCAAACGAAAACCGAATGGAAAACCGCCGGAGGCGGGGCGGGATCAACCTCGGCGGGGCGGCGGCGGCTCCGGCGGGGCTGCGGGGTCCGGCGGCGGCGGAGTCGGCTAGGGTTAGGGTTTGGCGCGGCGCAGCTCGTTGGGCTGACGGGCTCGGGGTGGCGCCTTATAAAGGCCCGGCCGGACGGCGTCCTGGCCGAACACGGCCCAAAGTCAGTTCGCGTTTTTTTAAAATAATTACGCGCAGAAAAACAAATAAAAGAAATACTAAACGGCCTCCAAAAATCCCGAAATAAATTTCCCTCGACTTCTAAAATCAAGCCGGACAAGATGAACATTTATTTGGGGCCTAAATGCAATTTTGAAAAATGTGCATTTTTTCTAAATTCAAATAAAATAGCAATAACTCCAAAATAAAATCTTATTTGATTTTATTATTAAATCCTCAATATTTCTTTATTTTGGGAAAGTCATTTTATTCCCTCTCTCATATTTTTATAATAGAAATAACTAAAGATAAAATAAATAAAATCAAATGATCCTATTTTTAAAATTTGAGAAAACTCAAATATGAAAATAATGAAATCCCCAACTCTCTCTGAGGGTCCTTGAGTTGCGTAGAATTTCTTAGGATCAAACCCACAAGCAAATAAAATATGATATGCAGTGATGATCTAATGTTAACATGCCAAATTGAAAATTTGGGATGTTACAAACCTACCCACCTTAAGATGAATCTCGCCCTCGAGATTCGGGTTGGCTAGAAAATAGGTGAGGGTGGTCCTTCAGCAGTTCTTCCTCTCGCTCCCAGGTGGCTTCATACTCGGTGTGGTGGCTCCACTGAACTTTGCAAAACTTGATAACCTTGCTGCGGGTGACTCGGCTGGCATACTCAAGAATCTTGACTGGTTTCTCCTCATAGGTCAAATCACTATCCAACTGAATCACTTACAGCGGGGCTGTATCCGTTAGCGGTATATCAGCCATCTCTGCGCGACACTTCTTCAACTGGGAAACATGGAATACATCATGAACTCCTGACAATCCTTCGGGCAATTCCAACTTGTAGGCTACTTCTCCATACGCTCCAAAACCTTGTATGGTCCTACAAAACGTGGCGCTAACTTTCCCTTAACTCCAAAGCGCTTAACTCCTCGAAGTGGAGATACTCAAAGATAAACTCGGTCTCCAACTTCGTAAACTGTGTCCTTACGTTTAGAATCTGCATAGCTCTTTTGCCTGGACTGGGCTACCTTGAGCCTGTCGCGAATCAATTTCACCTTCTGTTCAGACTCCTTAATCAAATCCGGTCCAAACATCTGGCGGTCTCCAACTTCATCCCACGACAATGGGGTCCTGCACCTCCTTCCGTACAAGGCTTTGAAAGGGGCCATCTTCAAACTGGATTGATAACTGTTGTTGTAAGAGAACTCTGCATATGGCAAATTGTCGTCCCAACTAGATCCATAATCTAGCGCACAAGCTCTCATCATATCCTCCAAAATCTGATTGACTCTCTCAGTCTGTCCATCTGTCTGCGGATGAATAGCTGTGCGGAACTCTAGCCTGGTACCCAAAGGTTTGTGCAACTGATTCCAGAACTTTGAGGTAAACTGGGTTCCTCTATCTGATACAATGCTCCTTGGAACTCCATGTAGACATACGATCTTGGTCATGTATATCTTTGCCAACTTAGCACTGGTGTAAGTAGTCTTCACTGGGATGAAATGAGCTACCTTTGTCAAACGATCGACTACAACCCAAATCGAGTCATAGCCTGAACGAGTTCTGGGCAAACCTGTAATAAAATCCATGCCTAGCTTATCCCACTTCCATTCGGGTATCGGCAATGGCTGTAACAATCCTGCTGGCTTCTGATGCTCTGCCTTTACTCTCTGACATACATCACAAACTGCTACATACTCCGCAATATCCTTCTTCATTCCGGTCCACCAGAAAGTATCCTTCAAATCCAAATACATCTTCGTTGGGTGAATCGAATATGGTGAATCATGGGCCTCCTGTAGAATTAACTTCCTGATCTCCGGGTCATTGGGCACAAAATCACGGTCTTCAAACCATAGGGTATCGTGCTCATCCTCACGAAATCATTTAGCTTTTCCTTTGCTCATCTTCTCCTTTATAGAGGCAACCTCCTTGTCAGTCTTCTGAGCTTCTCTGATCTTATCCATCAAGGTAGACTAAATCTCCAATGCTGCTACATAGCCTCCCGGAACTATCTCCAAACATATCTCATGAAGGTCCTCGGCTAACTCCTTTGGTAAATCTCCCGTCATTAGTGTGTTGACATGGATTTTATGGCTCAGCGCATCGGCTACTACGTTAGCCTTTTCGGGATGATAATGCAATCTCATGTTGTAATCCCTGATGAGCTCCAACCATCTCCTTTGCCTGAGATTTAGCTCCTTCTGTGTGAAAATATACTTCAAACTCTTGTGATCCGTGTACACTTCACAATGGTTTCCAATGAGAAAATGTCTCCAAGATTTAATGCATGCACTACGGCTGCTAACTCCAAATCATGCATGGCATAATTCAACTCATGAGGCTTAAGCTGTCGTGAGGCATATGAAACAACTCTTCCCTCCTGCATAAGCACTGCTCCAAGTCCTTGACGTGAAGCGTTGCAATATACCTCATAATCCTTGTTCTGATCTGGCAAAATCAACACTGGTGATGTAACCAAACGTTTCTTCAACTCCTGGAAACTGGCCTCACATTCCTCAGTCCATACGAACTTGGTATCCTTCTTCAACAACTCCGTCGTAGGCTTCGCAATCTTTGAGAAATTTTCAATGAATCTCCGGTAGTATCCTGCAAGTCCTAGAAAACTCCGGATCTCTCCAACTGTTGTTGGTGCTTCCCAATTTGTCATAGTGACAACCTTGGTGGGATCTACTGCTATACCTTCTCCGGATATAACGTGTCCGAGGAATCCAACTTCCTTCAACCAAAACTCACATTTGCTAAACTTGGCATATAACTGATGTTCTCTGAGCTTCTCAAGTACCAAACACAAATGCTCCTTATGCTCCTCTTCATTCTTCGAGTAAACCAGAATATCATCAATGAACACTACGACGAACTTATCCAAAAACTCCATAAACACTTTGTTCATCATGTTCATAAAATAGGCAGGTGCGTCAGTCAGACCAAATGACATAATGGTATACTCATATAGTCCATACCTGGTGGTAAAAGCTGTCTTAGGTTTATCCTGTTCTCGAATCTTCAACTGATGGTATCCTGATCGCAGAACGATCTTGGAAAATACCTTAGCTCCTTGCAATCGATCAAACAGATCATCGATCATCGGTAGTGGGTACTTGTTCTTGATTGTTACTTCATTCAATCCTCGATAATCAACAACCATCCTTAACGATCCATCCCTTTTCTCCACTAGAAGTATTGGCGATCCCCAAGGCGAAGAACTTGGGCGAATATAACCTTTATACAATAACTCTTTAATCTGCTTCTTAATCTCCTCCAAATCCTTTGCGAGCATCCTGTATGGTCTCTTACATATTGGCCCTGTACCTGGCAAAAGCTCAATCAAAAACTCAATATCTCTATCCGGTGGCATGCCTAGCAACTCCTATGGAAATATGTCAGGGAAATCCTTCACCACTAGTACTTCCTCCTGCACAACTCCTGATAAGGAATTTACTTGAGTCCTCTTCGGCACATGCCGGGATACATACTTGATCCTTCTTCCTTCTGGTGCCGTAAGCAAAATTGACTTACTGGCGCATTCAATGCTCCCTTCATACTTCTATAACCAATCCATGCCTAATATCACATCCAATCCTTGGGATTCCAATACTATTAGGTCTGAGGGAAAAACATAGTTACCAATCCTTAATGGTAACCGATCACACCATCGACTAGCCATATACTCTGCTCCAGGCGAGGTTACTAACATGGGTGACCTAAGGGCTTGGGTTGACAGGTTATACTTATCCACAAATCCCCTTGAGATGTATGAATGCGATGCACCAGTATCAAAAAGAACGAGTGCAGTAAATGACTTAACCAAAAACTTACCTATTACTGCATCTGGCTGAGCTTCAACCTCCTCCATGTTAACGTGGTTCACCTGTCCCCTATTGAAAGGGTTCGGATTCTTCCCAGAGCTTCCATTACCATTTCCATTCAGGGCTTCAGGACATTCATTGGCGTAATGTCCAGTCTTCTGATACTTAAAGCAAGTGACTTGGCTCAAGTCTCTCTTGGCTGGTGTTGATGGGTTGGTACGATTCTGGCCGTTGCTTCCTCCATTCCCATTACCACTCTTGGGGCCATTATGAATGTGCGAGCTTCCTCCCCCATGGGTATGCTGAAAAGGTCCCCCTGGTTTAGGGGTAAAACACGGCTTTTGCTGAGCTCCAGAATTGCACTTCCCTTGTCCATA
The DNA here is from genome assembly GCF_003073215.2 of Triticum urartu. Classification (NCBI taxonomy): domain Eukaryota; kingdom Viridiplantae; phylum Streptophyta; class Magnoliopsida; order Poales; family Poaceae; genus Triticum; species Triticum urartu. Next base: position 102,888,000 of record NC_053024.1, read on the forward strand.
CTTACTCTTACGGTTTTCAATCTGCTGCTGCTTCCCTTAAATCATAAGTGCGCGATCTACCAACTCCTCGTAGTTGTTGAAGCTTGCTACCATCAGCTGCATGCTGAACTCATCATTCAGTCCTTCCAGAAACTTCTCCCGCTTAGCTGCATCCGTAGCAACGTCATCTGCGGCATAACATGCTAGCTTACTAAAGTCATCCACATACTGGCCAACTGTCCGTCCTCCTTGGCGCAAGTTGCGAAACTCACGCTTCTTCATGGCCATAGCTCCTACTGAAACATGGGAAGTACGGAAAGCCTGCTGAAACTGATCCCATGTGACAGTGTCGATAGGGTAAGTGGCCGTGAAATTCTCCCACCATGATGCTGCAGGTCCTTCAAGCTGATGTGCGACAAATTTCACCTTTTCCGCATCTGTGCATCCTATCGTGGTCAACTCCCTTGCTGTCTTGCAGAGCCAATCATCTGCAACAATCGGCTCGGTGCTACTGGAGAACACTGGTGGATTCAGCCTAAGAAAACGGGTTAAGTGATCAACAGGTGGTGGCGGTGGTGGGTTGTTGTTGTTGTTCCCCTGATTCTGATTCTGGACTAGCAACTGCATCAACGTATTCTGCTACTGGATCTACTGAGTGAGCTCCGGTGGGAAGGTAAATCCGGGGTCACATCTCGGAGGCATCTGATGGGTTTAGATGGGAGAGATTAGAATAGAATGAGGTCTAATGAGAAAACACTACCCAAATGCACATGAGGCAAATGCACACAAAATCACTTCATTCCATCAAACAAGGGCATGCATTCGGTCTAGAACTATCGTTATAAAAGTTCTTGGACTATGCTATATACATGGTGGAACACTACTACTGTTATGGTGGTCGACTAGAAAAATTGCTCCGATGAAGACTCCATGATATCCACTCCAGCTTCATCAACATAGTCATCATCGCTATCATCTGGATCTAAGTCGGTGTCACCGATGATGATGTAGTTCTCTGGGCAAGTGCAATCATCTTCTCCTCCAGTTGCGGGAAATCCCATGAACACTTTTAGCTTCTTCTTCAGATCATCATTCTTCTCCACTAGTGTTGCTATTTCCTCCTCATATCCATCGCGCGTAGACTTGAGTTCTTCTTCCAGCTCTGTGATTCTTGTCATCGCCTTCTTTAGATCTATCATGCCTGCAAACATCTGGTTCTCCTGGCGTCGAATGTGCTGATTTAACTCCTGGATGAAAGCGGCAATTGATCTATCCTTCCTGGTGCTTATCATCTCCCATTGCTCATCTCGGCGCCCACAAATCTGGTAGATAGTATCCTTGAGATCATTGAGGTAAACTTCTCCAATACGTCCCATGGTGATGTGGGCTGCCATGCTCTTTTCTAGACTCCAGGTTGGTGCATCAAAGGAAAACTCTATGGGCTCAGTGACGGGCATGAACGTCCTTCCTGGAACTTGAACTTGAATCATCCAGCGCTCCTCTTCAGGTAAAGTGGCGTTGTAGGTTCCGGTGAAGCTTGGTACTCCGATGTTCAGGTACTTAGCGACTTCCTTCAGGTGGCGTCCAAAGGGTGTATCTTCATCCGGTTGCATGAACTTGTTCCTTACATCCGCCATCCTAAAAGAGTAGAAAAGACGAGAAGTCAGAAATGAGAAGAGTGAGTAGTGATCTAGGGCTTTAGCTTAGTGGTCGTGTCCTACAGTCAGCGTGTGCTCTGATACCATCTTGTAGCGACCAGACCTCAACCAGTCTGATCTCTGTGCATCAGTGTCATCCTTGGATCAGTAATGCTGACACGCACAATACTTGAAGGATTTATACCAGAGTAGCAATCCCACACTTATTACATCGAATGTCTCAAAAGAGAACTTATTGCAATAAATATGGCTTAAGGCCATCTAACAACGATAACAATGGAAGGCTTGGAAGATAAGCGAGTCCATCAACTCCAACGGCATCACTGAGTATAGAACCACGACCAAAAGGCACCTTACTCATCGTCTGAAAAGTCCGCAACATGAACGTTGCAGCCCGAAAACGGGTCAGCACATGGAATATGCTGGCAATGTAACACATAGAGGGTAATGAAAGAATAAAGCTATACTACATGCATATATGGCTGGTGGAAAGCTCTATGGTTACATTTTTTGCATAAAGCCAATTTTTCCCTACTGCAAAGGAATAAATTTTATTTAACTATCTTGGTGGTTGTTAAACATTGAGAGTGTAGACACCCTCTCAATCCCAATTAAGCATCATCATTAAAACCCAACAATATTAATTAAGGTAACATGATGAGATTCACATGATAATCCAAGTACTAGATACTCAAGACGTCCATAACCAGGGACACGGCAAACCATGATTAGTTTATACACTCTGCAGAGGTTTGCGCACTTTTCCCCACAAGACTCGATCTCCTCTGTTGGGATTCTCGCACTACCTGATGTTTGAGAAATGGATGACCGAGACATAGTCTTTCAGAAGCGCTAGCACCTTACGATCGGGTAGACAGTACCAACCTACATCCCCTACATCTGCTAGTCTACCACTGTAAGAGTTCGCATGACTTAGTCAACTATGCTAGAGACCATAGTAGCTTGTGGCTGCACACGGAAGTTTCTAGTATGAATAATCTCATGATCCCTTTGAGCCTGGGTGGCGGTCCATAAAGAAAACAGGCAATCGCTAGAATACCTAGGTGTATCAATCCACCCAGATGTGTGTTTAAGTTGCCACCTTAAATAAACCATTAATTTAACAATCTCACATCTGTCATGGATACTCTCACCCAATCCACGTCTACTAGCATAGCATGGCAATATAAGCAAACGTAGAAGTAACTCCCAAAGGTTTGATAATAAAACAGGAAATAGGTACTACCTCATCTACTTCCCAAAAACCCACAATTTAATTAGATCCTAATCATGCAATGTTTGAGGATTGATCTAATGCAATAAAACTAGGTAGTAAAGAGGTATGATCAAAGTGTTACTTGCCTTGCTGATGATCCGCGAAACCTAGAGATTCAAAGTAGCAAGCGGCGCACTCCGGGTACTCTATCGCAAACAAACAAGCATTCAATAAGTACTCATCTAATGCACAGGTAAAACTCAAATAAGAGATCTAACCAGAAAATTCAACTTAAGAACTCCGGTTTGCAAAAAGAATCAAATCGAACGAAACAACAAAAGTCAAACGACGAAAGAAACAAGCTTCATTTACTAATCTGGATCTAAGTCAAATTTTACAGAAGCAAAATCTTGTTTGAGTTTGTTAAATGGAAATAAGGTTTCGAGATGAAACTCCAGGCGCTTGAATCGCCTGATTCCGATAAACGAGTGAAAAGTTATACTAGAACGAAAATCGGATCAGAAATCGCGATCAGAAATAATCACGGAAAAATCCGAGAAAAAGAAAAACGACGAATAGATTAACGAACGAACGTTCGTTTTCTGGAACTAAACGGTGAACGCGTCCATTAAAACGAACGAACGAGCGAACGCTCGCTAAAGAAACTAAACCAGAAATAAACAGATCTAAAAAAACGGATCTAAAAAAGCCAGACAAAAATCAAACGGAAAACCGAACGGTTTTCTCGAGGAAAACCGCCGGCGGCAGGGCGGGATCAACCTCGGCGGGGCGGCGGCGGCGGCGGCTCCGGCGGCGGGTGGCGGAACGGCGGGCGGCGGCGGCACGCGGCGGTGGCGGAGTCGGCTAGGGTTAGGGTTTGGCACGCGTGGCTCGGTGGGCTGACGGGCTCGGGGCGGCGCCTTATAAAGGCCCGGCCGGACGGAGTCCTGGCCGAACACGGCCCAAAGTCGGTTCGCGTTTTTTTAAATAATTACGCGCAGAAAAACAAATAAAAGAAATACTAAACGGACTCCAAAAATCCCGAAATAAATTTTCCCCGACTTCTAAAATCAAGACGGACAAGATGAACATTTATTTGGGGCCTAAATGCAATTTTGAAAAACACGCATTTTTCCTAAATTCAAATAAAATAGCAATAACTCCAAAATAAAATCTTATTTGATTTTATTATTAAATCCTCAATATTTCTTTATTTTGGGAAAGTCATTTTATTCCCTCTCTCATATTTTTATAATATAAATAATTGAAGATAAAATAAATAAAATCAAATGATCCTATTTTTCAAAATTTGAGAAAACTCAAATATGAAAACAACGAAATCCCCAACTCTCTCCGAGGGTCCTCGAGTTGCGTAGAATTTCTTAGGATCAAACCCACAAGCAAATAAAATATGATATGCAGTGATGATCTAATGTATAACATTCCAAATTGAAAATTTGGAATGATACAAAGATACTAAGGTTAGAGTTAGCAAAATTGTTTAACCCGAATAGAAGAGAGATCAGAGTCCCAGAGTATAGACGAGGAGTAAAAGATCCTAAAACCACCCATTTGGTGATGTGGGCCCGTAAGCCACACAATCATGTTAGTAAAACAGTTTTTCAAAGACTAGACTCAACTTCGGTCAAGGATTTGGAAAGGGGGTTCCTACAGGCAGTCGGCTCTGATACCAACTTGTGACGCCCCGATTCGACCGTACACTAATCATACACGCAAAAGTGTACGATCAAGATCAGGGATTCATGGGAAGATATCACAACACAACTCTAGACACAAATAAAATAATACAAGCTTCATATTACAAGCCAGGGGCCTCGAGGGCTCGAATACAAGCTCGATACACGAGAGTCAACGAAAGCAACAATATCTAAGTACAGACATAAAGTTAGACAAGACTGCCTTAAGAAGGCAAACACAAACATCAACGATCGAAGAGGCAAGGCCTCCTGCCTAGGACCTCCTAACTACTCCTGGTTGTCGGCGGTCTCCACGTAGTAGTATCCGTCGGCGCTGGCATCTGGCTCCAGGGATCCACCAACTGGTTGCAACAACCGGAAAGAAGAAAGAAGGGGGAAAAGGAGTAGCAAAGCAACCATGAGTACTCATCCAAAGTACTCGCAAGCATCAGATCTATACTAAGTATGCATTGGTATCAAATGGAAGGACTGTATCTGTGGACTAATCTGCATAATGCCAGAATAGAGAGGAAGGCCTAGCCTATCGAAGACTAGCATCTTCAAGCAGCTCCAAGCATCTTGCAGCATGTAGAAGAGTAAAGAATAGCAGTTTATAATTAACAAGCATGTTGTAACATTAAAGCCTAGAGATCCTTCCTCGACTCCCTGCGAGAAAGCAATCTCGGAGCCACATATCCATCTCATGTCTCAAGTATCCATTTCTAGTTATATAAGATCAGGATAAAAGTCTGAACGTCCATTACCGTGGACACGGTATTCGAATATATATCTTACCTGCAGGGGTGCACCACGTTACCCAACACGCTTGATCACTCTGGCCGGACACACTTTTTGGGTCAATGCCCGGCCTCGGAAGATCAACATGTCGCGGCCCTACCTAGGCTCAGCAGAGAGGTCCCCGCCGGTCTACATCCTAAGAACTCTGGGGTCTGGGCCCATCGCCCGTTGCACTCTGGGTCATTGTGTGTAGGGTGGACACCAGCACCACCAGCGTAGTGGCTGGCACGATCCGACCGTGCCACAATGCTGAACTGGACGTCTAACAAAGCTTCGGCTGATACCACGACGTCGAGGTGTTGGGGAATGCAATAATTTCAAAAAAAATCCTACGCACACGCAAGATCTATCATGGTGATGCATAACAATGAGAGGGGAACAGTGTTGTCCCTGTACCCTCGTAGACCATAAGCCGAAGCGTTATGACAATGCGGTTGATGTAGTCATACGTCTTCACGATCCGACTGATCCTAGTACCGAAAGTACAACACCTCTACGATCTGCACACGTTCGGTTCGGTGACGTCCGACGAACTCTCAATCTAGCCGAGTGTCGAGGGAGAGCTTCATCAGCACGATGGCGTGATCAACTTGTGTGTCCTAGGGTGCCCCTGCCCCCGTATATAAAGGAGCAAGGGGGGAGGCCGGTCGACCCTTGGAGGCGTGCCAAGGAGGGCAGGAGTCCTCCTCCTAATAGGAGTAGGACTCCCCCTTTCCTAGTCCGACTAGGAGGAGGAAGGGGGAAGGAAGGAGTGGGAGAGAACAGAAGAAAAGGGGGGAGCCGCCCCCTTCCCTGGTCCAATTCGGACAAGAGGGGGAGGGGCGCGCGGCCATGCCTTGGCCGGCCCTCTCTCTCTCTCCACTAAGGCCCATGTTGGCCCATTAGTTCCCCCTGGGGTTTCGATAACCCCCCCGAAACTCATCTGGTATCTGAATATAGTCATCTAATATATCAATCTTTATGTCTCGACCATTTCGAGACTCCTCGTCATGTCCGTGATCACATCCGGGACTCCGAACTATCTTCGATACATCAAAACACATAAACTCATAATACCGATCGTCACCGAACGTTAAGCGTATGGACCATACGGGTTCGAGAACTATGTAGACATGACCGAGACACGTATATGGTCAATAGCGGAACCTGGATGTTCATATTGGCTCCCACATATTCTACGAAGATCTTTATCGGTCAAACCGCATAACAATATACGTTGTTCCCTTTGTCATCGGTATGTTACTTGCCCGAGATTCGATCGTCGGTATCTCAATACCTAGTTCAATATTGTTACTGGCAAGTCTCTTTACTCGTTCCGTAATGCATCATCCCGTAACTAACTCATTAGTCACATTGCTTGCAAGGCTTATAGTGATGTGCATTACCGAGAGGGCCCAGAGATACCTCTCCGATACTCGGAGTGATAAATCCTAATCTCGATCTATGCCAACTCAACAAACACCATTGGAGACACCTTTAGAGCATCTTTATAGTCACCTAGTTACGTTGTGATGTTTGATAGCACACTAGGTGTTCCTCCAGTATTTGGGAGTTGCATGAATTCATAGTCATAGGAACATGAATAAGTTATGGATAAAGTAATAGCAACAAACTAAAGATCATCATGCTTAGCTAACGGATGGGTCAAGTCAATCACATCATTCTCTAATGATGTATCCCGTTAATCAAATGACAACTCATGTCTATGGTTAGGAAATATAACCATCATTGATTCAACGAGCTAGTCAAGTAGAGGCATACTAGCGACACTCTGTTTGTCTATGTATTCACACATGTACTAAGTTTTTGGTTAATACAATTCTAGAATGAATAAGAAACATTTATCATGATATAAGGAAATATAAATAACAACTTTATTATTGCCTCTAGGGCATATTTCCTTCAGTCTCCCACTTGCACTAGAGTCAATAATCTAGATTACATTGTAATGATTCTAACACCCATGGAGTCTTGGTGCTGATCATGTTTTGCTCGTGAGAGAGGCTTAGTCAATGGGTCTGCAACATTCAGATCCGCATGTATCTTGCAAATCTCTATGTCTCCCTCCTTGACTTGACCGCAGATGGAATTGAAGCGTCTCTTGATGTGCTTGGTTCTCTTGTGAAATCTAGATTCCTTTGCCAAGGCAATTGCACTAGTGTTGTCACAAAAGATTTTCATTGGACCCAATGCACTAGGTATGACACCTAGATCAGATATGAACTCCTTCATCCAGACTCCTTCATTTGCTACTGCTGAAGCAGCTATGTACAACGCTTCACACGTAGATCCCGCCACGACGCTTTGCTTGGAACTGCACCAAATGACAGCTCCACCATTTAATAAAAACACGTATCCGGTTTGTGACTTAGAGTCATCCGGATCAGTATCAAAGCTTGCATCGACGTAACCGTTTACGACGAGCTCTTTGTCACCTCCATATATGAGAAACATATCCTTAGTCCTTTTCAGGTATTTCAGGATGTTCTTGACCACTGTCCAGTGATCCACTACTGGATTACTTTGGTGCCTCCCTGCTAAACTAATAGCAAGGCACACATCAGGTCTGGTACACAACATCTTCTATATCTAAATAGCTAGCCCCCACTAATCTATTTCTCTCAACATGCAAGTAAGCCACCTAGGCCCACCACAACATGAAACCATGCATCATAAAAAGCTACCTCAACATGCAAACATGCATGAGAATTTACATTATATTATGATGTTTATATTATACAATAACCAAAGACCACAAAACATAATTATTTTCAGTTTTATTTCATTTTATTACTCTACATATTCATGTTCCATACAACACATTCTCACTGAATATACTACAAAACATTCCCGCAACAACGTGCGGGGTATCATCTAGTTGCATACATGATAGAACCTATGAGTGAAGCATAGGGAATGACTTTCATTTTCTCTCTATCTTCTGCAGTGGTCGGGCATTGAGTCTGACTCAACTTCACACCTTGTAACACAGGCAAGAACCCTTTCTCTGCCAGATCCATTTTGAACTTCTTCAAAGCTTTATCAAGGTATGTGCTTTGTGAAAGTCCAATTAAGCGTCTTGATCTATCTCTATAGATCTTGATGCCCAATATATAACCAGCTTCATCGAGGTCTTTCATTGAAAAATTCTTATTCAAATATCCTTTTATGCTATTCAAAAATCCAGTATCATTTCCGATCAACAATATGTCCTCTACATATACTATCAGAAATGCTAAAGAGCTCCCACTCACTTTATTGTAAATACATGCTTCTCCAAAAGTCTGTATAAAACCATATGCTTTGATCACACTATCAAAGCATATATTCCAACTCCGAGAGGCTTGCACCAGTCCATAAATGGATCGCTGGAGCTTGCACACTTTGTTAGCACCTTTTGGATCGACAAAACCTTCTCGTTGCATCATATACAACTCTTCTTTAAGATATCCATTAAGGAATGTAGTTTTGATATCCAGTTGCCAAATTTCATAATCATAAAATGCGGCAATTGCTAACATGATTCAGACAGACTTAAGCATCGCTACGGGTGAGAAGGTCTCACTGTAATCAACTCCTTGAACTTGTCGAAAACCTTTTGCAACAAGTCGAGCTTTGTAGACAGTAACATTACCATCAGCGTCAGTCTTCCTCTTGAAGATCTATTTATTCTCTACGGCCTGCCGACCATCGGGCAAGTCAACCAAAGTCCACACTTTGTTCTCATACATGGGTCCCATCTCAGATTTCATGGCCTCAAGCCATTTTGCGGAATCTGGGCTCATCATCGCTTCCTCATAGTTCGTAGGTTCGTCATGGTCAAGTAACATGACCTCCAGAACAGGATTACCATACCACTCTGGTGCGGATCTCACTCTGGTTGACCTACGAGGTTCGGTAGTAACTTGATCAGAATTTTCATGATCATCATCATTAGCTTCCTCACTTACTGGTGTAGGAATCACTAGAGCTGATTTCTGTGATAAACTACTTTCCAATAAGGGAGCATGTACAATTACCTCATCAAGTTCTACTTTCCTCCCACTCACTTCTTTCGAGAGAAACTCCTTCTCTAGAAAGGATCCATTCTTAGCAACGAATAAATTGCCTTCGGATCTGTGATAGAAGGTGTACCCAACAGTCTCCTTTGGGTATCCTATGAAGACACATTTCTCTGATTTGGGTTCGAGCTTATCAGGTTGAATCCTTTTCACATAAGCATCTCAGCCCCAAACTTTAAGAAATGACAACTTGGGTTTCTTGCCAAACCACAGTTCATAAGGTGTCGTCTCAACGGATTTAGATGGTGCCCTATTTAACGTGAATGAAGCTGTCTCTAAAGCATAACCCCAAAACGATAGCGGTAAATCAGTAAGAGACATCATAGATCGCACCATATCTAGTAAAGTACGATTACGACGTTCGGCCACACCATTACGTTGTGGTGTTCCGGGTGGCGTGAGTTGCGAAACTATTCCACATTGTTTCAAATGAAGACCAAACTCGTAACTCAAATATTCTGCTCCACGATCAGATCATAGAAACTTTATTTTCTTGTTACGATGATTTTCCACTTCACTCTGAAATTCTTTGAACTTTTCAAATGTGTCAGACTTATGTTTCGTTAAGTAGATATAACCATATCTGCTCAAATCATCTGTGAAGATGAGAAAATAATGATATCCGCCACGAGCCTCAATGTTCATTGGACCACATAGATCAGTATGTATGATTTCCAATAACTCTGTTGCTCACTCCATTGTTCCGGAGAATGGAGTTTTAGTCATCTTGCCCATGAGGCAAGTGTCGGCGTCAAAACCGGCGGATCTCAGGTAGGGGGTCCCGAACTGTGCGTCTAAGGCGGATGGTAATAGGAGGCAGGGGACACGATGTTTTACCCAGGTTCGGGCCCTCTTGATGGAGGTAAAACCCTACGTCCTGCTTGATTATACTTGATAATATGGGTATTACAAGAGTTGATCTACCACGAGATCGGAGAGGCTAAACCCTAGAAGCTAGCCTATGGTATGATTGTATGTTGTCCTACGGACTAAAACCCTCCGGTTTATATAGACACTAGAGGGGGCTAGGGTTACACAAGGTCGGTTACAAAGGAGGAGATATACATATCCGTATTGCCTAGGTTGCCTTCAACGCCAAGTAGAGTCCCATCTGGACACGGGACGAAGTCTTCAATCTTGTATCTTCATAGTCCAACAGTCCGGCTGTCCGGAGACCCCCTAATCCAGGACTCCCTCAGTAGCCCCTGAACGAGGCTTCAATGACGATGAGTTCGGCGCGCAGTGTTGTCTTCGGCATTGCAAGGCGGGTTCCTCCTCCGAATACACCACAGAAGAATTTGAATACAAGGATAGTGTCTCACCCTGCAAAATAAGTTCCACATACCACCGTAGAGAGAATAATATTTCCACAAATCCAATTTGCTGACATGTTTGGCAGCATGACATCATGCCATGGCCTGACAATTATTCAAACCGTTTTTCCTCAACCAGCCCCGCACATAACGCGAGGCGGTTTCTTGACACGTCTTGTCAAAGCAGAGATCGTGTTCCCCTTATTACGGGATTCTCATCAATACGCACGTGGGTAACCCAACCACACCATCAATTACGGCGCTTGGGGGATAAGCGAGTTTTACCAGGCTAGTGGGGGCACATAGTCTAATCCGCCCTTATAAAGGGATAAGATCTCACCTTTTTCTACCCACGCCTTCTTCCTCCTTGCTCACTCATTCTCGCGCACTCGAGCTCCAGCGCCCAAGTCCACATCCTCCTCCTCAACTCTCTCCAAACATGTCCAGAGCGGGAGGCAAGTGGATGGCCTCCTCCATCATGGAGGGGCACATCAAAAAGTTACGCGGAGCCGGATAGTTAGCCGCGGATATCGCGCACCGGCTGCCAGCCGCGGGGCAGGTCATCCCTACCCCAGAACCCCACGAGAGGGTGGTCTTCCTCCACCACTTCGTCCGCTGACTGGGGTTTTCCCTCCATCCATTTGTCCATGGCCTCATGTTCAATTATGGGCTGGACTTTCATGACCTGGCCCCGAACTTCATCCTCAACATCTCGGCGTTCATCATCGTGTGCGAGGCCTTCCTCCGCATCCGGCCCCACTTTGGCCTGTGGTTGAAGACCTTCAATATCAAGCCGAAGGTGGTGGGTGGCCAATAGGCGGAATGCGGTGGAGCCATGGTGGGAAAGAAGCCCAACGTTACATGACTCGAGGGCTCCTTCGTGGAGACCATAAAGGGTGGCAATCGGGGTGGTTCTACATCACCGAGCCGCGCGACACCAACTGGGCGGCGGCCCCTGAGTTTCGATCCGGAATCCCCACGCGGCTCACTTCCTGGAAGGAGAAGGGCCTGTCCTGGGGTTCATCGGTGGAGCTGGACAGACTCCAGAAATGTATCTGGAACATGATAAGCAAGAAACATAAGCTTGCCAACATAGTCCAAGTCATGCTCTTCCGCCGGATCCTCCCGTGTCAGCAACGGGATTTCAACTTATGGGAGTTCGACCTAGCCCGGCACAGACTCTAAGCGAGCTCTTCGACACGATGCACAAAGACGTCTAGAGGGTGCTTGTCGGATTTCGGGTTCCGGCAGACCCTTGAGGTTCGAACACTGGGGTGCGCACGGAAATTTCGCCTCCTACCTACCTGCGCCCCTCCGCCACGCTAGGATCAAAGCTATGAAAAGAACAACATAAGGGACACGGGGTTTATACTGGTTCGGGTCACCGTTGTGGTGTAATATCCTACTCTAGTGTGTGGTGTGTGGATTGCCTCTTGGGCTGATGATGACAAACAATACAAGGAAGAACAGCCTCGCGAGAGTCTGTTCTTGGCTGGGGCGATGAACTGATTGGAGGAGTTCAGCCACCTTTCTCTCTCTCTCTTTCTCTCTGCTTCTAGCCTCTCTAACGAGCCTCTTTCTTCCTACCACCCAACCCCCTTTTTGCTTTGTGGGTGGCTGGTCCTATTTATAGAGGCCCTGGTCCTATTCCCAAATATTGAGCGAGAAGGGAGCCAACAATGGCGGGCTAATTTGAAAGGGGACAGCAAGTATCAGCTATCCTGACAAAAGCAGTCTTCGCCTGCACAAAGCTCTGGTGATGACGCCATCTTGGGCTCCATGGTGACCTCTGTCTCGTAGTCCTCCTGGTCTTGGTCTCGTTGCACCGAAATGGCAACCTTTGCCTGACGCCTCGGTACTCCGCGGCTGCGCTTGCCCCCTTTGCAGCAAAGAGGAAAGGAGGATGCTGCGCAGGCTTGCACCCGCCTGGCGCCCTGAGTCGTCATGGCTTGCGTCACGGGCACCTCGCGAGGTACCCCGCCTTGATCTCTCCGCCTCCTCGTGAGCCAGCCTGACGAGGCCGTGCCTGAGGAAGCTCCGTGTCGTCCGCCCCGCGAGGCTTGGCCCCTCGCGAGGGTCTTGAGTTTGTGTTGGTGAAGATGGGCCGTGCTGGGCCCCCCTTTGAGCCACGCCGCAGGCCGCAGGCAGGCAAGTCTGGGGACCCCCGTTCCCAGAACACCGACAGTAGCCCCCAGGCCCAAGGCGCGCCCGGACTTGGCCGTGCAGGGAGGCGGAAGGGCAAGAGCGAAGCGCCGCGGGCCCTAACAGCCTGCGGCCTTGGGCGCCGCGTGGTGGTTGTTTGGACGTGGGCGTCTCCACTTCCCCACGGCTCCTCGGCAACTGCACGGATTGGACAAGTCCCTGCATGCAAAGCGGGTCATAATTACCTGCGATTGTGGGGGCCGTTGGTTGGCCATCGCCAGCCATAAGTATGGACCGGCGCGCGCCCTTCCAGTTCATCCCCCTTGCTTCTCCTTTTTCTTCATGGCCCCGTCGAGGAGGTTCTCAGCCGCCGAGAAGGGGAAGTCTTGCCGGGTTGAGCCTGCCTCTCCCCCACCCAAGCGCGGCCGGGGGCGCCCTCGCAAGCATCCTGTGGCCACCATGGTGGCTCCCCGCGGCCGTGGAGGCGATCTTCAGCACGGCGACGGGCGGATTGCTGCAGCCGGGGGGCACGCTCCGGCTGCGCGTCCCCCCAAGCCGCGCGTTCGTGCTGCTGAAGTGCTGCCGGAGTTCATCGTGTGGTCGGCGGAGCCGGCTAGCACCCGGCTTCCGCTTCCTCGCTTCCTCCTCGCCGAGCTCCCGGCTGGCGCCCCGGGCGGCCTCTGGCTCCAGGCCGACGGCTGCTGCAGCCGGGCCTCATAGGTCTCTCTAGAGGTCTCCGCGGCCGGGAGCCTGTCCCTGGCCCGCGGTTGGCAGACGTTTGCCCGCGCGCGTGGCCTGAGCCGTCGGTGCACCCTACACTTCAAGTTCGACGGCGACGTCACCCTCTATGTGAGGGTGTTTGGGGAAGATGGTTGCCGCGCAGGGTGTTTCCCCGAGGGGGACGACCTCGGCTGGGAACCCAGCTCCGGTGATGATGGAGAGAGAAGCGCTCGCATGGCTGGCGGCTTTCGGGGTTCCCCAAGCTTCTCCGGTTCTTCTTCAGGCGGTGACTCCTCTAGCAGTGGCCGCGATCAGCCTCCACGTCGTCGTATCTACTTGGGGGGTGGCAACATGTCCGCCCGCCATCGCGCCCTGGTGAAGCGCGAGAGGGAGTCCGCCTGAGCTCCGGAGGCAGCTCGGGCCTTCCCTGCGGGCCGGTGTGAGGCGAGCCGCGCCGGATTTGTTCTTCCTTTTCCCTTTTTCCTGCGTAACAAAGACAATAGTGTGGAGCCCCGCGGGGGCGTGTTTGGGTTATTGCTTGTTAATCATCGTTTTGCTTTCGTTACCGTACCTTCCGGCTATGTGTCCAAGCGTGGATAGTTCCCTACCCCGGCCGTGGGGGGGGGGCGACCGACCCAGGCCCTTTGTTTGTGTCGCGGTGCCCGTGGGGCACGGACTGGAGGGGTGCTCCTGTAAGGGGCCCAGGTCGCGAACTCTTTGAGTGACTAGGATAGGAACACTGGCGAGGGCGCTCGGCTCTCCCCCTCGCGAGGCCTTGCACAAGAGAAATCGAGGCAGGAGAGTGAAAAGCCGAAGAACCGCAAGCCAAAGACGGCAACAACATCAATAAAACTCCAAGCGAAGAGGAACAAGCCAACTGCGGAAAGCAAATGAAAAGCCGCGTCCGGCACCTAGTCTAGTCTTCGACGTCTTCTCACCAGCGCGGAGCTAAGTGCTACCACTGGGCGTGGGAGGGAGCCCCAAGGCCTGAGGCCGGCGCTCCTGAGACTCCGGGGCGTGTACAGCCCCAACTCATTATTATGTGAGAGTGTCACGGGCGGCGAGCTTCACAGGTGTTGGCCTTCTTCACAGGCTCCGGGCCTTTTCCAAAACACGATAGCTTCACAGGAACTCGCCTTGCTTCACAGGCTCCGGGCCTTTTCCAAAACGCGATAGCTTCACGGGCACTCGCCTTGCTTCACAGGCTCCGGGCCTTTTCCAAAACGCGATAGCTTCACAGGCACTCGCCTTGCTTCACAGGCTCCGGGCCTTTTCCAAAACGCGATAGCTTCACAGGCACTCGCCTTGCTTCACAGGCTCCGGGCCTTTTCCAAAATGCGATAGCTTCACAGGCACTCGCCTTGCTTCACAGGCTCCAGGCCTTTTCAGGGGTAGAACCTCCGGAGGTGCTGGATGTTCCATGCATTCTCGATCGGCACTCCCTCCTGAGTCTCCAAGCGCATGGAGCCGGGCCTGGAAACATGAACAACCTTGAACGGGCCCTCCCACATGGGAGAGAGCTTGTGCAACCCCTCCCTGGAGAGAACCCGCCTGAGCACGAGGTCTCCTACCTCAAGAGTCCTGGGGGGGATGTTGTGACAGTGATATCGCCGTAGTGCTTGTTGGTACCTCGCCGCTCGCAGCGCGGCTTCCCGGCGACGCTCCTCCCCCAGCACGAGGTCCGTCCCCCGAATGGCATCCTGCTGCGCCTCGTCGAACGCCAGGACCCGTGCGGAGCGACGTCTGACCTCGTGAGGGAGGACCGCTTCTGCTCTGTAGACCAGGAAGAACGGGGTCTCTCCAGTCGGCTTGGTCGCGGTGGTGCGGATGGACCACAGCACGGAGTGCAGTTCGTCGTACCAACCTCAGCCGCAAGCCTCCAGCTTCTTCTTGAACGTCCTGGTCTTGAGGCCCCTCAGGACCTCCGCGTTGGCTCGCTCGGCCTGGCCGTTGCTTCGGGGGTGCGCCACTGAAGCGTAGCATATCTGCGTTCCAAGGTTAGCACGGTATGTTTTGAAGAGGTTACTGGTGAACTGCGAACCGTTGTCTGTGATGATGCGATTCGGCACCCCGAACCGGCTCGCGATGCCCTTGATGAACTTGACTGCGGAACCCGCAGGAATGGTGCGGACAGCCTCCACTTCAGCCCACTTGGTGAACTTGTCCATGGCAACGTAAAGGTAGCGGTAGCCCCCTGGCGCCCGAGGAAACGGACCCAAGATGTCGAGCCCCGAGACTACGAATGGCCACGAAAGGGGGATAGTCTGCAAGCCCCCTGCCGGCTGATGGATCTTCTTGGCGTGGAACTGGCAGGCCTCACAAGCTTTCACTAGTTCAACGGCATCATTGAGCGTGGTGGGCCAGTAAAACCCACTGCGGAACGCCTGTCGGCATTCTGGGAACGGGGGTCCCCAGACTTGCCTGCCTGCGGCCTGCGGCGTGGCTCAACGGGGGCCCAGCATGGCCCATCTTCATCAACACAAGACTCAAGACCCTCGCGAGGGTCCAAGCCTCGCGGGGCGGATGACGTGGAGCTTCCTCAGGCGCGGCCTCGTCAGGCTGGCTCACGAGGAGGCGGAGAGATCAAGGCGGGGTACCTCGCGAGGTGCCCGTGACGCAAGCCATGACGATCAAAGGCGCCAGGCGGGTGCCAGCCCGCGCAGCATCCTCCTTTCCCCTTTGGTGCAAAGGGAGCAAGCGCAGTCGCGGAGTACCGAGGCATCAGGCAAAGGTTGCCATTTCGGTGCAACGAGACCAAGACCAGGAGGACTACGAGATGGAGGTCACCATGGAGCCCAAGACGGCGTCATCACCAGAGCTTTGCGCAGGCGAAGACTGCTTTTGCCAGGATAGCTGATACTTGCTGTCCCCCTTCAAATTAGCCCGCCATGTTGGCTCCCTTCCCGCTCGATATTTGGGAAGAGGACCAGGGCCTCTATAAATAGGACTAGCCACCACAGTGCAAGGGGGATCGATCAATCAACCGCGGACGGCGAGTGGGAGTAAGGCAGTGAGTGAATCAGAGAGAGAGAGAGAAAGAGAGAGAGAAGGGTGACTGAACTCCTCCTAACAGTTCATCGCCCCAGCCAAGAGTAGGCCCTCGCGAGGCTGTTCTTCCTTGTATTGTTCATCATCATCAGCCCTAAGAGGCAATCCACCCACCACACACTAGAGTAGGGTATTACACCACAACGGTGGCCCGAACCAGTATAAACCTTGTGTCTCTTGTGCAGTTCTTTCAGTAGTTTAGATCTTTGCGAGACAGTGAGGTAGAAGACGTAATCTTCGCGCGCACCCCAAAGTTCGAACCTTAAGGGTCTGCAGGAACCCGAAATCCGACATTTGGCGCGCCAGGTAGGGGTGCGCCGGAATTCGCCTTCCACCGCTCCGTTCTCCTCCGACCATCACGCTCATGTCTGACGCTCGTCGAGCCCGCGCGGAGTGCCCGGCCGCCCCCGAGCTCGTCCGCGCCACAGGGGGCTCTCCTGCGCCGTCCCATCGCGCTACACCAACACCCCCAGTCGTCACGGCCCTCCTGGGCGGCTCGCAGGCGCCGCCCACAAGTAGCCATGTCAAGCCGTTCGTCCGCCGGGTCAGCGCCGCTTCCACGCGGCAGGGGGCTCCCCTAGATCGGGCGGCGCCCGAGACCGGCCTGACCTTCAGCTCGGAGGACCACCCCTCCAACTCGGCCTGCTCAGGCGCGCTCCCCATGTTGTGCACCCCCACCATCTGCCAGGTGGCCGTCACCAGAACTCTCATCGACGGTGGCGCGGGCCTCAACGTGCTTTCGGTTGAGGCCATCAATCTCCTCCGCATACCCCTGGAACGGCTGCAACCCAGCCGGCCCTTCTTAGGTGTTGGAGGCGGACCATCCAG
Source organism: Triticum urartu (assembly GCF_003073215.2). NCBI lineage: Eukaryota > Viridiplantae > Streptophyta > Magnoliopsida > Poales > Poaceae > Triticum > Triticum urartu. Next base: position 102,905,460 of record NC_053024.1, read on the forward strand.
CTCCTTGGGACAGATCCAGCTCCCGGTAACTTTCGGCACCTACGACAACTTCCGCACGGAGATGGTCGACTTCGACATCGCCCCCATCGGCCTCCCCTACAACGCCATCCTCGGCTACCCAGCGCTGGCCTAGTTCATGGCCGCAACACACCCGGCGTACAACCTCATGAAGATGCCCGGGAGCAGCGGTGTCCTCACCATGCACGGGGATACCGGTGATGCTCTACGGGTGCTCAAGCTCGTCTTCAGGACAGTAGCGTCGGCACAGCCTGCCGACTTGGGGGCCCCCGAGCCCAAGGGGGCTGCGCCCGCCAAGAAGTAGTTGTTCACCCAAGACAAGGCAGAAACCAAGCAGGTACCCGTCGATGAGGACGGGTCCACCAACGCCACTTTCACCATAGGCGCCCACCTCAAACCCGAGCAGGAGGAGGCCCTGGTCATGTTCCTGCGCGCAAACAAGAAGGTATTCGCTTGGGAGCCGGACCAGTTGGCAGGGATCCCCAGGAGCGTTATCGAGCATCACCTCAACGTGTGCCCCAACGTGCGCCCTGTGAAGCAGAAGGCCAGGCGATAGTCCACAGAAAAGCAGGCCTTCATCGTCCAAGAGACCCGCAAATTAGAGGCCGCTGGGGTCATTCGTGAGGTCCGATACCCAGATTGGTTGGCCAACCCTGTCGTTGTGCCGAAGAAGGGAGGGAAGGAACGCATGTGTGTCGACTTCACCAACCTCAACAAAGCGTGCCCGCAAGATCCGTTCCCGCTCCCCCACATCGACCAGATCGTCGATTCCACTACGGAATGCGACCTCCTATGCTTCCTAGATGCCTTCTCTGGGTATCACCAGATCAAGATGGTGGTAGAAGACGTCAAGAAGACAGCCTTCCTAACCCCGTGTGGGGTATACTGCTACACGTGCATGCCCTTCGGGCTGCGTAACGCAGGGGTGACCTTTCAGCGGCTGATGCACATCACCTTGGGCCCGCAGCTCGGGAAGAATGTTGAAGCTTATGTCGATGACATTGTGGTAAAGTCTCGGGAGGCCGGGACCTTGATACAGGACTTGGAGGAAACCTTCGCAAGCCTCAACGCAATGAACCTACGGCTCAACCCAGAGAAGTGTGTGTTCGGAGTCCCCTCGGGCAAGCTCTTGGGTTTCCTCGTGTCCCACCGAGGCATCGAGGCTAACCCAGAGAAGGTCAAGGCGGTGGAAGACATCAGCCCGCCGAAGACCCTCAGAGAAATGCAGAAGCTCACGGGGCGCATGACCGCGCTAGGGCGCTTCATCTCCAAGTGGACTGAAGAGGCCGACAAGGCGTTCCAGGATCTCAAGAGATACCTGACCAACCCACCAGTCATGGTGGCTCCACGCCCTCAGGAGCCCCTGGTGCTTTACCTCGCCGCCACTCCCTACTCCGCCAGCGCAGCCTTGGTAGCCGTCAGAGAGGAGTGCCGAATCAAAACCACGGCAGCAACTCGGGACAAGGCAGAACATGGACAAGGAAGACTTACAGAAACTGCCACCGCAGCTGAGGAGGATCAGCCGCCGCAGAGGGGCACACCAGAGGCGGAAGAGGCCCCCCTTCCAGATGGCCACTCTCAGGAGGTCTCATTGCCTCAAGAGGCGCCACGGTCTCCGGAAGGAGCCACCAGCACTGACGCACTCCGCCTCGTTGAGCACCCAGTGTACTTCATCAGCACAGTGCTGCGGGATGCAAGAGCATGGTACCCCATGCCTCAGAAACTCCTCCTTGCGCTACTGGTGGCTTCGCGCAAGCTGCGACACTATTTTCAGGGTCACCCCATCAAGGTCGCTCATCATACCCCCTGGAGAGAGTGCTCAGGAGCCCTAATTTAGCTGGAAGGGTTGCTGAGTGGAACATAGAACTGCAAGCGTTTCAGCTTGAATTCAGCACGACCAGGGTCATCAAGGGAGCAGCATTGGCGGATTTTGTGGCAGAGTGGACGGAGGTGCCAGGCCTCAAGGCCGATGAGGATCGGTCCCTATCCCCGGGAAGCGAGGCGCCAGAAGGCTGGGTCATGTACTTCGATGGGGCGTTCTCCAGGCATGGCGCTGGAGCTGGGGCGGTGCTTATATCGCCCACACAGGACAAGCTCTATTATGCCATGCAACTCTGTTTCCAGCAAGGCGAAAAGGTCTCCAACAACATAGCGGAGTATGAATGTTTAATAGCGGGCTTGAAGGCTGCGGCTGCCCTGGGAGTGAAACGCCTCACCATCAAGGGCGATTCGCAGCTCCTTGTCAATTTCTCCAACAAGGTGTACGAGCCGAAGGATGAGCACATGGAAGCCTACCTTGCGGAAGTCCGCAGGATGGAGAAGCAATTCTGGGGGTTGGAGTTGCAGCATGTGCCCCGTGGCACCAATCAGGAGGCCGACGACATCGCCAAATGTGCGTCCAGACGGTTACCCCAGGAGCCTGGCATTTTCGAGGAGCGGCTCCTCAAGCCCTCAGCTCTGCCGTCATTATCAAACACGGCTCAGCCCTGGGAGGAGCTCCCCCAGCCACTTGCCTCAGGAGCTCCGACCTGTGGTCCGGCCTCAGGAGCGCGCCTGCTCCTGACGATGGAACCTCAGGAGGGATGTTGGATCACGGAGCTCCGGAGCTACTTAGCGCAAGGGACCTTGCCGGAGAAGGAGGAGGAAGCGGAGCGAGTGGCACGCCAGGCCACGGCATACTGCATCAAAGACGGAGAGCTCTAGCGGAAGCGACCAAATGATGTATCCCTGCGCTGCATCTCCAGGGAGCAAGGGAAGGAACTACTGGAAGATATACACGGCGGAGACTGCGGACATCATTCATCACCGCGGACCCTCGTCAGCAAGGCGTTCCGCAGTGGGTTTTATTGGCCCACCGCGCTCAATGACGCCGTGGAACTAGTGAAAGCTTGTGAAGCCTGCCAGTTCCACGCCAAGCAGATCCATCAGCCAGCAGGAGGCTTGCAGACTATCCCCCTTTCGTGGCCATTCACAGTCTGGGGGCTGGACATCTTGGGCCCGTTTCCTCGGGCGCCAGGGGGCTACCGCTACCTCTACGTTGCCGTGGACAAATTCACCAAGTGGGCTGAAGTAGAGGCTGTCCGCACCATCCCCGTGGGTTCCGCGGTTAAGTTCATCAGGGGCATCGTGAGCCGGTTCAGGGTGCTGAACCGCATTATCACAGACAATGGTTCACAGTTCACCAGTAACCTTTTCAGAACATATTGTGCTAACCTTGGAACGCAGATATGCTACGCTTCGGTGGCACACCCACGAAGCAACGGCCAGGCTGAATGAGCCAACGCGGAGGTCCTGAGGGGCCTCAAGACCAGGATGTTCAAGAAGAAGCTGGAGGCCTGTGGCAGAGGTTGGTACGACGAGCTTCAGTCCGTGCTGTGGTCCATCCGCACCACCGCGACCAAACCGACTGGAGAGACCCCGTTCTTCCTGGTCTACGGAGCGAAAGCGGTCCTCCCTCACGAGGTCAGACGTTGCTCCGCGCGGGTCCTGGCGTTCGACGAGGCACAACAGGACGCCATGCGGGGGATGGACCTCGTGCTGGGGGAGGAACGTCGCCGAGAAGCCGCGCTGCGAGCGGCGAGGTACCAGCGAGCGCTGCGGCGATATCACTGCCACCACATTCGTCCCAGGACTCTTGAGGTAGGAGACCTCATGCTCAGGCGGGTTCTCTCCAGGGAGGGACTGCACAAGCTCTCTCCCATGTGGGAGGGCCCATTCAAGGTTGTTCATGTTTCCAGGCCCGGCTCCGCGTGCTTGGAGACTCAGGAGGGAGTGCTGGTCCAGAATGCATGGAACATCCAGCACCTCCGGAGGTTCTACCCCTGAAAAGGCCTAGAACCTGTGAATCAAGGCGAGTGCCTGTGAAGCTATTGCGTCTTGGAAAAGGCCCAGAGCTTGTGAAGCAAGGCGAACGCCTGTGAAGCTATCACGTTTTGGAAAAGGCCCAGAGCCTGTGAAGCAAGGCGAGTGCCTGTGAAGCTATTGCATTTTGGAAAAGGCCCAGAGCCTGTGAAGCAAGGCGAGTGCCTGTGAAGATCATCCTTTTTGGAAAAGGCCCGGAGCCTATGAAGCAAGGCGAGTGCCTGTGAAGATCATCCTTTTTGGAAAAGGCCCGGAGCCTGTGAAGCAAGGCGAGTGCCTGTGAAGATCATCCTTTTTGGAAAAGGCCCGGAGCCTGTGAAGCAAGGCGAACGCCTGTGAAGCTATCGCGTTTTGGAAAAGGCCCAGAGCCTGTGAAGCAAGGCGAGTGCCTGTGAAGCTATTGCGTTTTGGAAAAGGCCCAGAGCCTGTGAAGCAAGGCGAGTGCCTGTGAAGATCATCCTTTTTGGAAAAGGCCTGGAGCCTGTGAAGAAGGCCAACGCCTGTGAAGCTCGCCGCCCGTGACACTCTCACGTAATAATGAGTGGGGCTGTACATGCCCCGGAGTCTCAGGAGCGCCGGCCTCAGGCCCTGGGGTTCCCTCCCACGCCCAGTGGCAGCACTTAGCTCCGCGCTGGTGAGAAGACGTCGAAGACTAGATTAGGTGCCGGACGCGGCTTTTTCATTTGCTTTCCGCAGTTGGCTTGTTTGTTCGCATTTGAAGTTTAATTGAAGTTGTTGCCGTATTTGGCTTGCGGTTCTTCGGCTTTTCACTCTCCTGCCTCGATTTCTCTTGCGCAAGGCCTCGCAAGGGGGGCAGCTGAACGCCCTCGCAAGTGTTCCTATCCTAGTCATTCAAAGAGTTCGCGACCTGGGCCCCTTACAGGAGCACCCCTCCAGTCCGTGCCCCACGGGCACCGCGACACAAACAAAGGGCCTGGGTCGGTCGCCCCCCACGGCTGGGGCCGGGAACTATCCACGCGCAGACACACAACCGAAAGGCACAAAAACGGAATCAAGGTAATGGTTAACAGCAATAACCCCGAACACGCCCCCGCGGGGCTCCATGCAGCTGTTTTCTTTTACGCAGGAAACAAAAGGAGAGGAAGGACAAGCCCGGCACGGCTCGCCTCGCACCGGCCTGCGGAGGAGACTCAGGCTGTCTCCGAGGATCAAGCAGACTCCCTCTCGCGCTTCACCGGGGCGCGACGGCGCGGGGGCTGACTGCGGCCACCGCTGGAAGAGTCGCTTGAAGAAGAGTCGATGAAGCTTGGGGAGCCTTGAGCGCCGCCAACCACGCGGGCGCTGTCTCCTCCGTCATCGTCGAGGCTGGGTCCCCGGGCGCGGTCGTCGTCCTCGGGGCAACACCCGGCGCGGCGAACATCTTCCCCAAACACCCTCACATAGAGGGTGGCATCACCGTCAAACTTAAAGTGCAGGGTGCACCGGCGTTCCAGGCCGCGAGCACGGGAGAATGCCTCCCAACCACGGGTCAGGGCCAAGCTCCCAGTGGCGGAGACCTCCAGTGCAGCCCATGAGGCCCGGCTGCAGATGCCATCCGCCTGAAGCCAGAGGCCGCCCGGGGCACCGGCCGGGAGCTCACCAAGGAGGAAGCGAGGGAGTTGGAGCCAGGCGCTAGTCGGCTCCGCCGACCATACGACAAACTCCGGCAGCACCTCCGGAACACGAAAGCGTGGCCTAGGGGAGCGCGCAACCAAGGCGCGTCCTCCGGCCGCAGCAGCTCGCCCGTCACTGCGCTGAGAACCATCTCCGCGACCGCGGGAAGCTGTCGTGGCGACCACGGGATGCTTCCGGGGTCGCCCTCGGCCGCGCTTGGGCGCGGGAGAGGTAGGCTCGATCTGGCAGGCCTTTCCCTTCTCCGCTGTAGAGAACCGGCGAATCGGAGCCATCACGGCAAGACGGGGCAAGGATTTGGAAGAAGGAGAAGCAAGGAGGGATGGACTGGAAGGGCACGCGCAGTTCCGTACTTATAGCCGGCGAAGGCCAACCGCCGGCCTCCACGATCGCAGGTAATCATGACATGATTTGCATGCAGGGACTTGTCCAACCCGCGCGATCACCGAGGCATCATGGGGAAGCGGAGACGCCCACGTCCAATCAACCACCACGCGGCGCCCAAGGCCGCAGGCTGTTAGGGCCCGCGGCACTTCGCCCTTGCCCTTTCGCCTCTCAGCACGGCCAAGTCCGGGCGCGCCTTGGGCCTAGGGGCTACTGTCGGCGTTCTGGGAATGGGGGTCCCCAGACTTGCCTGCCTGCGGCCTGCGGCGTGGCTCAACGGGGGCCCAGCACGGCCCATCTTCATCAACACAAGACTCAAGACCCTCGCGAGGGGCCAAGCCTCGCGAGGCGGACGACGTGGAGCTTCCTCAGGCGCGGCCTCGTCAGGCTGGCTCGCGAGGAGGCGGAGAGATCAAGGCGGGGTACCTCGCGAGGTGCCCGTGACGCAAGCCATGACGATCGAAGGCGCCAGGCGGGTGCCAGCCCGCGCAGCGTCCTCCTTTCCCCTTTGGTGCAAAGGGAGCAAGCGCATCCGCGGAGTACCGAGGCATCAGGAAAAGGTTGCCATTTCGGTGCAACGAGACCAAGACCAGGAGGACTACGAGATGGAGGTCACCGTGGAGCCCAAGACGGCGTCATCACCAGAGCTTTGCGCAGGCGAAGACTGCTTTTGCCAGGATAGCTGATACTTGCTGTCCCCCTTCAAGTTAGCCTGCCATTGTTGGCTCCCTTCCCGCTCGATATTTGGGAAGAGGACTAGGGCCTCTATAAATAGGACTAGCCACCACAATGCAAGGGGGATCGATCAATCAACCGCGGACGGCGAGTGGGAGTAAGGCAGTGAGTGAATCAGAGAGAGAGAGAGAAAGAGAGAGAGAAGGGTGACTGAACTCCTCCTAACAGTTCATCGCCCCAGCCAAGAACAGGCCCTCGCGAGGCTGTTCTTCCTTGTATTGTTCATCATCATTAGCCCTAAGAGGCAATCTACCCACCACACACTCGAGTAGGGTATTACACCACAACGGTGGCCCGAACCAGTATAAACCTTGTTTCTCTTGTGCAGTTCTTTCAGTAGATTAGATCTTTGTGAGACGGTGGGGTAGAAGATGTAATCTTCGCGCGCACCCCAGAGTTCGAACCTTAAGGGTCTGCCGGAACCCGAAATCCGACAACGCCTTGCCAACGAGGGTCCGTGATGACGAAAGATGTCCGCAGTCTCCGCCGTGTATATCTTCCAGTAGTTCCTTCCCTTTCTCCCTGGAGATGCAGCGCAGGGATACATCGTTTGGTCGCTTCTGGTAGAGCTCTCCATCTTTGATGCAGTATGCCGTGGCCTGGCGCACCACTCGCTCCGCTTCCTCCTCCATCTCCGGCAGGGTCCCTTGTGTTAGGTAGCTCCGGAGCTCCGTGATCCAACATCCCTCCTAAGGTTCCATCGTCAGGAGCAGGCGTGCTGCCGAGGCCGGGCCACAAGCCGGAGCTCCTGAGGCAGGTGGCTGAGGGAGCTCCTCCCTGGGCTGAGCTGTGTTTGATAATGACGGTAAGGCTGAAGGCTTGAAGAGCCGCTCCTCGAAAATGCCAGGCTCCTGGGGTAACCGCCTGGACGCGCGTTTGGCGATGTCATCGGCTTCCTGATTGGTGCCACGGGGCACATGCTGCAACTCCAACCCCAGAACTGCTTCTCCATCCTGCGGACCTCTGCAAGGTAGGCCCCCATGTGCTCATCCTTCGGCTCATACACCTTGTTGGAGAAATTGACAAGGAGCTGCGAATCGCCCTTGATGGTGAGGTGTTTCACCCCCAGGGCAGCTGCGGCCTTCATGCCCGCTATTAAACCTTCATACTCCGCTATGTTGTTGGAGACCTTTTCGCCTTGCTGGAAACAAAGCTGCACGGCGTAATAGAGCTTGTCCTGGGTGGGCGATATAAGCACCGCCCCAGCCCCTGCGCCATGTCTGGAGAATGCCCCATCGAAGTACATGACCCAGCCTTCTGGCGCCTCGCTTCCCGGGGACAGGGACCGATCCTCGTCGGCCTTGAGGCCTGGCGCCTCCGTCCATTCTGCCAAAAAATCCGCCAACGCTGCTCCCTTGATGACTCTGGTCGTGCTGAATTCGAGCTGAAACGCTTGCGGCTCTATGTTCCACTCAGCGACCCTCCCAGCTGAATTGGGGCTCCTGAGCACCCTCTCCAGGGGGTATGACTAGACGACCTTGATGGGGTGACCCTGAAAATAGTGCCGCAGTTCGCGCGAAGCCACCAATAGCGCGAGGAGGATTTTTTGAGGCATGGGGTACCATGCTCTTGCATCCCGCAGCACTGTGCTGACGAAGTACACTAGGTGCTCAACAAGGTGGACTGCGTTAGTGCTGGTGGCTCCCTTCGGAGACCGTGGCGCCTCTTGAGGCAATGAGGCCTCCTGAGACTGGCCATCTAGAAGAGGGGCCTCTTCCGCCTCTGGTGTGCCCCTCTGCGGCGGCTGATCCTCCTCAGCCGTGATGGCGGTTTCTGTGGGCCTTCCTTGTCCCTGTTCTGCCTTATCCCGGGCTGCTGCCGTGGTTTTGATCCGGCGCTCCTCTCTGACTGCTACCAAGGCTGCGCTGGCGGAGTAGGGAGTGGCGGCGAGGTAGATCACCAGGGGCTCCTGAGGGCGTGGGGCCACCATGACCGGTGGGCTGGTCAGGTATCTCTTGAGATCCTGGAACGCCTTGTCGGCCTCTTCAGTCCACTCGAAGGGCCCCTTTTTCTTCATTAGCTGGAAGAAGGGCAGGGCTCGTTCCCCCAACTTGGAGATGAAGCGCCCTAGCGCGGTCACGCGCCCCGTGAGCTTCTGCATTTCTCTAAGGGTCTTTGGCGGGCTCATGTCTTCCACCGTCTTGACCTTCTCCGGGTTAGCCTCGATGCCTCGGTGGGACACGAGGAAACCCAAGAGCTTGCCCGAGGGGACTCCGAACACACACTTCTCTGGGTTGAGCCGTAGGTTCACTGCGTTGAGGCTCGCGAAGGTTTCCTCCAGGTCTTGTATCAAGGTCCTGGCCTCCCGAGATTTTACCACGATGTCATCAACGTAAGCTTCAACATTCTTCCCGAGCTGCGGGCCCAAGGTGATATGCATCAGCCGCTGAAAGGTCGCCCCTGCGTTATGCAGCCCGAATGGCATGCAGGTGTAGCAGTACACCCCGCACGGGGTTAGGAAGGCCGTCTTCTCGTCGTCTTCCACCGCCATCTTGATCTGGTGATACCCAGAGAAGGCATCCAGGAAGTATAACAGGTCGCACTCCACAGTGGAATCAACGATCTGGTTGATGCGGGGGAGCGGGAACGGATCTTGCGGGCACGCTTTGTTGAGGTTGGTGAAGTCGACACACATGCGTTCCTTCCCTCCCTTCTTCGGCACAACGACAGGGTTGGCCAACCAATCTGGGTATCGGACCTCACGAATGACCCCAGCGGCCTCTAATTTGCGGGTCTCTTGGACGATGAAGGCCTGCTTTTCTGTGGACTATCACCTGGCCTTCTACTTCACAGGGCGCACGTTGGGGCACACGTTGAGGTGATGCTCGATTACGCTCCTGGGGATCCCTGCCAACTGGTCCGGCTCCCAAGCGAATACCTTCTTGTTTGCGCGTAGGAACATGACCAGGGCCTCCTCCTGCTCGGGTTTGAGGTGGGCGCCTATGGTGAAAGTGGCGTTGGTGGACGCGTCCTCATCGATGGGTACCTGCTTGGTTTCTGCCTTGTCTTGGGTGAACAACTACTTCTTGGCGGGCGCAGCCCCCTTGGGCTCGGGGGCCCCCAAGTCGGCAGGCTGTGCCGACGCTGCTGTCCTGAAGACGAGCTTGAGCACCCGTAGAGCATCACCGGTATCCCCGTGCATGGTGAGGACACCGCTGCTCCCGGGCATCTTCATGAGGTTGTACGCCGGGTGTGTTGCGGCCATGAACTAGGCCAGCGCTGGGTAGCCGAGGATGGCGTTGTAGGGGAGGCCGATGGGGGCGATGTCGAAGTCGACCAGCTCCGTGTGGAAGTTGTCGTAGGTGCCGAAGGTCACTGGGAGCCGGATCTGCCCCAAGGAGCTGGACGACCTGCCCCCAACGCCTGAGAAGGGCTGGCTGGGCTGCAACCGTTCCAGGGGTATGCAGAGGAGGTTGAAGGCCTCGACTGAGAGCACGCTGAGGCCCGCCCCGCCATCGATGAGAGTTCTGGTGACGTCCACCTGGCAGATGGTGGGGGTGCATAGCATGGGGCGTGCGCCCGAGCAGGCCGAGTTGGACGGGTGGTCCCCCGGGCTGAAGCTCAGGCCGGTCTCGGGCACCGCCCGATCAAGGGGAGCCCCCTGCCGCGTGGAAGCAGCGCTGACCCGGCGGATGAACGACTTGACGCGGTAACTTGTAGGCGGCGCCTGCGAGCCGCCCAAGAGGGCCGCGACGACTGGGGGTGTTGGTGCAGCGCGATAGGCGGGGAAGAGGTTGCGGGGCTCCATGGGCGCGCGGAGCACGCGGGACGAAGAACCAGCTGGAGTGAGCGAGTGAGTTGCGGTGCGGCCGTCTTGCCGCACGGACAGATGCCGGGACGATGCTTGCCGCTCGTCCCCTGCTGGGCCAGTGGCGGCATTGACGGCAGGTGACGGGGAACGGCGGGGACGCCCGTCGACAGGGGCCTTCTGGGCGACGCGGCAAGCAAAGGCGGCCCGGCGCTCCGCGCGGGCCCGACGTGCGTCAGACATGAGCGTGATGGTCGGAGGAGAGCGGGGTGGTGGAAGACGAATTCCAGCGCCGCCTACCTGGCGCGCCAAATGTCGGATTTCGGGTTCCGGCAGACCCTTGAGGTTCGAACACTGGGGTGCGCACGGAGATTTCGCCTCCTACCTACCTGCACCCCTCCGCCACGCTAGGATCAAAGCTATGAAAAGAACAACACAAGGGACACGGGGTTTATACTGGTTCGGGCCACCATTGTGGTGTAATACCCTACTCCAGTGTGTGGTGTGTGGATTGCCTCTTGGGCTGATGATGACGAACAATACAAGGAAGAACAGCCTCGCGAGAGTCTGTTCTTGGCTGGTGCAATGAACTGATGGGAGGTGTTCAGCCACCTTTCTCTCTCTTTCTCTCTGCTTCTAGCCTCTCTAACGAGCCTCTTTCTTCCTACCACCCAACCCCCTTTTTGCTTTGTGGGTGGCTGGTCCTATTTATAGAGGCCCTGGTCCTATTCCCAAATATTGAGCGAGAAGGGAGCCAACAATGGCGGGCTAATTTGAAAGGGGACAGCAAGTATCAGCTATCCTGACAAAAGCAGTCTTCGCCTGCACAAAGCTCTGGTGATGACGCCATCTTGGGCTCCATGGTGACCTCTGTCTCGTAGTCCTCCTGGTCTTGGTCTCGTTGCACCGAAATGGCAACCTTTGCCTGACGCCTCGGTACTCCGCGGCTGCGCTTGCCCCCTTTGCAGCAAAGAGGAAAGGAGGATGCTGCGCAGGCTTGCACCCGCCTGGCGCCCTGAGTCGTCATGGCTTGCGTCACGGGCACCTCGCGAGGTACCCCGCCTTGATCTCTCCGCCTCCTCGTGAGCCAGCCTGACGAGGCCGTGCCTGAGGAAGCTCCGTGTCGTCCGCCCCGCGAGGCTTGGCCCCTCGCGAGGGTCTTGAGTTTGTGTTGGTGAAGATGGGCCGTGCTGGGCCCCCCTTTGAGCCACGCCGCAGGCCGCAGGCAGGCAAGTCTGGGGACCCCCGTTCCCAGAACGCCGACAGTGCTGTTCAAGGGCGTCGAGGTCCCTCCCTCTCTCACCGAGGACCGCCGGCTAAGCGCGGAGCGCCCTGCGAATCCGGTAAGTTTTGTACATTTGGCAGGATATTTATTTCCCATAGCTTAACCCTGTGTGGGGACTGAGCTCTCATGCCTTTAACAGGACTGGGTGGAGGCATCGGAGCAGATCGACTGTCCGGCCCCTCTTCCCGAAGACACTGTGGGCACTCTCCTGACGGAGATGCTGACTCCGGCTCCTTATAAGGTGCCGGAGAAGACCAAGAATAAGGCCAAGGGAACCCTAAAGAGTTCCCGGCGCTAGGTGGTTTCGGACTCATTGTGCGATAACTCCGCGAAGCACTCGTCCCATGAAGATGAGGAGGAGGAATATGAAGATGCTCCCCCTCCAGCCGGGGGAGACAAGAAAAGGAAGGTCGCCCCAACCGGGGAGGCCCATGGGTCCAAGAAAGGAAGGACTCTCCTTCCGGACTGCTCCACCACCGCTGCCAAAGGCGAAGACGAGTGGCTGCTCAGGGCCAAGCCCCAGGCAAAGTCGTAAGTATTCGGATACCAGAGTAACTCATAGCATTCCTTTGCCGCACTGCTTCTCCTAACGCCGAATATGATTATGTAGACCGCCCCAAGCCCGTATCGATGTATCCTCGTCGGACGGCTCCATGGGTTCGTCGGATATGGATAGCGATCCACTTCCAACTGCCTCCTCCCCTTGCCCTGCGGACAATGCCGAGGTGTTGTCTCAAGGGGCACCGAGCCGGGGGGAGACGGTCCCGGAGGTGCCTCAAGGCGACCTTCCGGACTCCAGGAGCAAAGGGAGCAAGGCTCCCGGGGGCTCCAAGCTCGGCTCGCAGCCGAACACCGTGCCGAAACCTCCAGTGGTTCCAGACTCGGGCAGGCGGCCCCCTTCCAGAAGGGGTAACACGCCCGTGCCGATGACCTCTGTCCATCCAGAGGCACTAGACAACCTGCTGGGAGTGCTTCACGATGCTTCCATTGACGAAGAGCACCGTACTATTATGAGTGCGGTGATCAAGAAGGTTCAGTCCGCCAAGAGCGGAGTGACTGAAGCCTGTGCCAGCCTTCTAACAGGCTTTGAGGTAAGTATTGAAAATGTAGGAAAAATATTACCGCATAGACAGTAGCCCCTGATGCTCTGTTTGGTGTTCACAAAGAAAAGCCGAATAGAGGATCAAATAAAATATGCAGGAGTCTAATATAAGTATGTCTGTATATGTATGCAGGCTTCGCTGCTGGCCTCTGCCGCACTGACTGCGGAGGTCGCCGCACTGAAGCAGGACCTCGAGGGGTCCGAAAAAGAGCTCGGCCTTGCCAAGAGGCAGCTCAAGGAGAACAAAGGTAAGTAATACCTTGTCTATATATATAAAAATAAAAATGTGGTTGCGAATTGACAGGATCATCATAAATGTGCCAGGGGCCACGACCGAGGTGGCGACCCTAAAGCAAGCGCTGTACGAGGCCGAAGACAAAGCGGCCAAGATGCGCACCGAGCGGGAGATGCAAGAGGCACGGGTGGGCGAGGTGCAGCAAGAGCTCCAGGCTCTCGTGACGAAGCACGAGGCTTTGGAGCTTGACTCGAAGACGCGAGAGTCTGAGCTTGCCGCAGCCCTTGAGAGCGTGAAGAATGCCAAGGCTGAAGCCCAAAAGGCCCTCCAGGAAATTGAGGCAATAAGGAAGATAGCAGCGGGTAAGGCATTCAATATGCAAAGCAAGCATGTGAAACTAAATTACCTGTTACTTACCCGAGTCCGGAGCTCTCCAGGAGCATTCGCAGATTTGCCCCGCAGCGTGTCGGATGCCGCAAAGTTTTACCAGGCCGAGGAGGGAAGCTCGACGGAGAAGCTGTTCTGGTCTCAGTATACCGGGACCGAACACCCGATGCCTGTGAGCGACCAGCTGAAGCAACTAGTCGAGCTGCACAAGGCGGCCGAAAAGGGCCATGAAGGGTTTTATAGTCCGGATGTGGCCTGGTGAAGCCCTTCCCAACAACTACTTCGGCCTAGTGAGGCGGCTTGTGGATGCCTGCCCATGGCTGGAGGTCATCAAGCGGTCCGTCTGCATCGAAGGTGCACGCCGGGCTTTTGCCCGTGCAAAGGTGCATTGGGCCAAGATGGACGCCGAGAAGTTCGTGAAGGAGGGGCCGCCGCAGGGCAAGCAGCATCGCCACCCCGAGATGTACTATGAGGGTGTCCTGAAGGGTGCCCGTCTTGTAGCGGATGAGTGTGCGAAAGATGTAATATTTGAATGAACTTGCTCGTGTGATCCTGTGGTATGAAAACTTGTTCATATGCCCTATGCAACGCTTGTTTGAATTTAAAATATTACCTTCTGTTCGGCTGTTTATCAAATCTGAGAGATGGCTAGTCGTCGGCTTCTGCCCCCATGCCACGAGTGCTGGGGTGTTCGGGATAAACTTGAGCACTCTTGTTTCCATTTTTGGGTCCTTCGAGGGAGGTGCTCAGTGCAACAAACAAGGCAATCAGACTATAATGCTTTATCACTCACACTTAGCCATAGAATTCTATAATTTTAAATTTTGGCGAATCCCCTAGTATTCGGAAGGCCGAATTTGGGGCGCTATACACGCCTTAAGCCGGACAAAGCTGACTCCTCGCTCAAAGCGGCATAAATCTTTAGAGACTCGAAACCTCTCGAACAGCGACCAGTCTCTCGCCTTATCATGACAGTCAGTTTTAGCTTTCCCTACTGAGGTGTTTAGCCTAGCTGAATCGGGGCACAATCGCAGTAGTTCTCCCAGTGCTACCTTAGCTGATATAGCGGAACGTAAGGTACCAAAACATGGGAGCCGGGCAAACCCAACTATTGACCCAAGACATGATTCGGAGCTGATGTATATAATGCTATAAGTTCGGTGTGCCGCACTTGTCTAAAGTAATAGGACTTCTCACGCCGTATTATGGGGTATGCTTAAGCCCCTGGCCTATTAGCCGTACCAGAGTGTACGGGTGCTGGATGTCATGAAATGAATATATATATATATAAGGAAGAATTAAGAATGAGATAATAGTCTAGTGCTATGCATTGTTTATTCAAAAAGGTGCATTAAAGCAAAATGATACATGTAGTACGATAAGCAAAAAGTAGGACTATTTGACATGTCCCCTCCAAGGACAAGCTGAGGAATGGCATTAAAGCAAGTATTTCATTCGTTATCATAATCCACCTGGGAGTTCTGTGGTGCGAGGTAGCTTTCTGCCTCCTTGGTTGCTGCATCATGTGTTCGGCAATCATACTGTCAGACAGGGTTTCCAGAGATTAAAGTCCTGAAAGAGAGAAAAATAATAAAGCGGGAAGCCCCTAGTGCGGTTGAGCCACGTCTTGCGGCGTGCCGTAGTCGGCCCCCCCTCCCCACCTATGCCCATGGTATTTTCAATGCGTAATTATGTACGCGCGACACGGATTTCGCCATTTGGCTGGGACCGGGGTGGGGGCCGCATTGCTATGCGAGCTCGAAACGTGCCAGGCGGTCTTGTTGCCGATTACTCCGGGCGCGCTTGAAGGTGTCCGGGTCCTTAATCGCCCAACTAGTGGATTGCCTTAAGAGGCTGATTTGCGCTTCTGCTGCGAGGGTCGCGGTGTGCTCCTCCATGCGGAGAGAGTGCTCTGTGTTTCCATTAACTATGATGACCCCCCGAGGTCCTGGAATCTTGAGCTTGAGGTATGCATAGTGCGGTACCGCATTGAATCTCGCAAATGCGTTCCGCCTGAGTAGTGCATGATAGCCACAGCGGAACGGGACTATATCGAAGATTAACTCTTCGCTTCGGAAGTTATCCGGGGATCTGAAGACCACTTCCAGTGTGACTGAGCCTGTGCAATGGGTGTCTGCACCTGATATGACGCCTTTGAAGGTCATTTTTGTGGGTTTGATCCTTGAGGGGTCTATACCCATTTTGCGCACTGTGTCCTGGTAAAGCAGGTTCAGGCTGCTGCCGCCATCCATAAGGACTCGAGTGAGGTGAAATCCGTCAATGATTCGGACCAGTGCGGCGAATCCACCATGACGGATACTAGTGGGGTGGTCCCTGCGATCGAAGGTGATTGGAGAAGAGGACCATGGGTTGAACTTTGGGGCGACTAGCTCCAACGCATATACGTCCCTTAGCGCACGCTTCCGCTCCGTCTTGGGGATGTGGGTTGCGTATATCATGTTCACCATCCGCACTTGTGGGGGGAACCTCTTCTGTCCTCCGGTGTTCGGCTGCCGGGGCTCCTCCTTGTCATCGCTATGTGACCTCTTATCTTTGTTTTCGGCATTTAACTTGCCGGCTTGCTTGAACACCCAACAATCCCTATTGGTGTGGTTGGCTGGCTTGTTGGGGTGCCGTGTATTTGACATGAGCGGTCGAGTATACGGTCCAAACTGGACGGGCCTGGAGTGCTTCTTTTGAATGGCTTTTTCCGCTGACCGGGTTTAGAGCCTTTGAATCCGGCATTGACTCCTGTATCCTCTGTATTGTCGCTGTTAATGCGGCGCTTATGTTTGTTGCAACGTGACCTGCCATTTCCATCCTTGGTATCCAAAGTTCCATGGTTCTTTGATATGTTATTGCTGCGAGCCAGCCAGCTGTCTTCTCCCGCGCAAAAGTGGGTCATGAGTGTCGTGAGGGCTGCCATAGATTTCGGCTTTTCCTGGCCAAGGTGCCGGGCGAGCCACTCGTCGCGGATGTTGTGCTTAAAAGCTTCTAGGGCCTCTGCATCCGGATAGTCGACGATTTGATTTTTCTTTGTTAGGAACCGTGTCAAGAATTGCCTAGCCGATTCCTCTGGCTGCTGAATTATGTGGCTCAAGTCATCGGCATCTGGTGGTCGCACATAAGTGCCCTGGAAGTTGTCAAGGAATGCGGCTTCCGGATCCTCCCAACAGCCAATGGATTCTGCTGGCAGGCTGTTGAGCCAATGCCGAGCTGGTCCTTTGAATTTAAGTGGGAGGTATTTGATGGCGTGTAGATCATCACCGCGGGCCATGTGGATGTGCAGGAGGAAGTCCTGGATCCATACCGCAGGATCTGTTGTTGCGTCGTATGATTCTATATTTACGGGTTTGAAACCCTATGGGATTTGATGATCCATTACTTCATCTGTGAAGCATAGGGGGTGTGCGGCGCCTCTGTACTGGGCTATATCGCGACGCAACTCAAATGAGTCTTGCTCGTTGTGTTCGGCCTTGCTGGATTTACTTTTACTATATCCGGCGTGACGGTTATCGTCTCGCATAGTGGCGCGCCCTCGCGATCCATAGATCGATCTTGCCTATTTTGCTTTCTCCTCCAATACGTCTCGCAGGTCTAGCATGTTCCCCCGTGCCTTGTCATTTTTATTTGAGTGGCGTCGGGGTGCGGGCTGAGTTTTTGGCTGAAATGCCTCTCTGTCGCTGCCACGAGGTGGCCGATCAGCCGCATCATATGCTGGAGATGTAGGTTTGAGTGCTTCCTCCTCCAGTCGGGGTAGCAACCTACGCTCTGGGTAACTCTTGGAGGGGCATTTGAGTTTATATTCCTCGACCGCAAGGACTTCAGTCCATCTGTCAGCTAGCAAATCTTGATCAGCTTGAAGCTGTTGTTGCTTTTTCTTAAGGCTATTTGCCGTGGCTATAAGCCGACACTTGAAGCGCTCTTGTTCGACGGGATCCGCAGGCATGACGAATTCGTCATCGTCGAGGCTTGCCTCGTCTTTGAAGGGAGGCATGTAATTATCATCCTCCGCCTCTCCATCTGCCGCTCTCTCTGGAGGGCTGGCCTCTCCATCCTCCTGCCCTAAATCTTGCTGGAGGGGATTGCTATCGCCTTTGGCACTGTCCGGAGTGTTATTATCTCCTGTGCCGAGGTCACCGCTTTTGCTTTGGTGAGACTTAGAGCGGCGCTGCTGACGCTGACGCTTGGGTTGCTTCTTGGAGGGGTCATCCTCCGCTGTCTTGTCGCCATTGCCTTCTTTGGGTGTGTCCACCATGTATATATCATATGATGAGGTGGCTGTCCAGTGCCATGTGGGCAGTGGTTCCTCTTCGCCTCTCGCATCGTCGTCCATACCGTCGATGTCTTCGGAGTCGAAGTCGAGCATGTCGGTTAAGTCGTCGACAGTGGCTACTAAGTGGGTGGTGGGTGGGCGGTGAATTTCTTCGTCATCCGCATCCCAGTCCTACCAGACATAGTTCGGCCAGGACTCTCCTGACAAGGAGAGAGACGTTAATGAGTTCAGTATGTCGCCGAAGGGCGAGGGATGAAAGATATCCACGGAGGTAAACTCCATGATCGGCGCACAATCGGATTCGATAGGCACGGGCGCAGGCGGTTGGGAGTCCGTGGCCGGGGAAGGATCCGACAGTGTGGCATCACAGCTCTCGTGAAGGGTAAGGTCAATATTCGGCTCGATCGCCGCTGAGGATATGGCCTCCGTGGCGGGGCCTATCCACCCGCCCATGGACGGCGCATCTGGCTCGGAATTGAGGGTCCGAGCGGTTGCCGGCGCGATCTCCTAGACACTATCCGATGGCAGAGCTAAATCATGCTCATTGTGATAGTGTGGCGCACTAGGCAAAGGCTCGAATCCGTCGAAGATCAAGTCTCCGCGGATATCTGCCGTGTAGTTTAAGCTTCCAAACCTGACCTGATGGCCAGGGGCGTAACTCCCGATCTGCTCCAGATGACCAAGCGAGTTGCCCTGCAGTGCGAAGCCGCCGAATACAAAGATCTGTCCGGGGAGAAAAGTCTCACCCTAGACTGCATCGCTATCGATGATCGTAGGAGCCATCAAGCCTAACGGCGATGACACAGAGGAACTCTCAATGAAAGCACCAATGTCGGTGTCAAAACCGGCGGATCTTGGATAGGGGGTCCCGAACTGTGCGTCTAAGGCGGATGGTAACAGGGGGCAGGGGACACGATGTTTTAGCCAGGTTCGACCCTCTTGATGGAGGTAAAACCCTACGTCCTGCTTGATTATACTTGATAATATTGGTATTACAAGAGTTGATCTACCACGAGATCGGAGAGGCTAAACCCTAGAAGCTAGCCTATGGTATGATTGTATGTTGTCCTACGGACTAAAACCCTCCGGTTTATATAGACATCGGAGGGGGCTAGGGTTACACAAGGTCGGTTACAAAGGAGGAGATATACATATCCGTATTGCCTAGCTTGCCTTCCACGCCAAGTAGAGTCCCATCCGGACACGGGACGAAGTCTTCAATCTTGTATCTTCATAGTCCAACAGTCCGGCCAAAGGATATAGTCCGGCTGTCCGGAGACACCCTAGTCCAAGACTCCCTCAGCAAGGTTCGCAAGTACCAAGTGATTCATAATCAAGTGATTTGAGAAGTCCATCAGAATGGAGTTTCTTCATGCTCTTTACACCAATATGACCCAAACGGTAGTGCCACAAATAAGTAGCACTATCATTATCAACTTTGCATATTTTGGCTTCAATACTATGAACATGTGTATCACTACTATCAAGATTTAGTAAAAATAGACCACTCATGAAGGGTGCATGACCATAAAAGATATTACTCATATAAATAGAACAACCATTATTCTCTGATTTAAATGAATAACCATCTCGCATCAAACAAGATCCATATATAATGTTCATGCTCAATGCTGGCACAAAATAACAATTATTTTGGTCTAAAACTAATCCCGAAGGTAGATGTAGAGGTAGTGTGCCGACGGCGATCACATCGACATTGGAACCATTTCCCACACGCATCGTCACCTCGTCCTTAGCCAATCTTCGCTTAATCTGTAACCCCTATTTCGAGTTGCAAATATTAGCAACAGAACCAGTATCAAATACCCAGGCGCTACTGCGAGCATTACTAAGGTAGACATCAATAACATGTATATCAAATATACCTTTCATTTTGCCATCCTTCTTATCCGCTAAATACTTGGGACAGTTCTGCTTCCAGTGACCAGTCCCTTTGCAGCAGAAGAACTCGGTCTCAGGCTTAGGTCCAATCTTGGGTTTCTTCACTTGAGCAGCAACTGGCTTGCTGTTCTTCGTGAAGTTCCCCTTCTTCCCTTTACCCTTTTTCTTGAAACTAGTTGTTTTGTTGACCATCAACACTTGATGCTCCTTCTTGATTTCTACCTCTGCAGCCTTTAGCATTGCGAAGAGCTTAGGAATCGTCTTATTCATCCATTGCATATTATAGTTCATCACAAAGCTCTTGTAGCTTGGTGGCAGTGATTGAAGAACTCTGTCAATGACACTATTATCAGGACAATTAACTCTCAGCTGAGTCAAGTGGTTGTAGTACCCAGACATTCTGAGTATATGTTCACTGACAGAACTATTCTCCTCTATTTTGTAGTTGTAGAACTTATTGGAGACTTCATATCTCTCAATTCGGGCATTTGCTTTAAATATTAACTTCAACTCCTGGAACATCTCATATGCTCCATGACATTCAAAACATTGTTGAAGTCCTGGTTCTAAGCCATAAAGCATGGCACACTGAACTATCGAGTAGTCATCAGCTTTGCTCTGCCAGGTGTTCACAACATCTGGCGTTGCTCCGGCAGCGGGTTTGTCACCTAGCGATGCTTCCAGGAGATAATACTTCTGTGCAGCAATGAGGACCCTGTTCATAATACTCCTCAAGTTACGGACCTAATCCGTGTAGTTGCTACCATCATCTTTCAACTTAGCTTTCTCTAGGAACGCATTAAAATCCAATGGAACAACAACACGGGGCATCTATCTACAACAACATAGACATGAAAAATACTATCAGGTACTAAGTTCATGATAAATTAAAGTTCAATTAATCAAATTACTAAAGAAATCCCACTTAGATAGACATCTCTCTAATCATCGAAGCGATCACGTGATCCATATCAACTAAACCATGTCCGATCATCACGTGAGATGGAGTAGTTTTCAATGGTGAACATCACTATGTTGATCATATCTACTATATGATTCACGCTCGACCTTTTGGTCTCCAGTGTTCCGAGGCCATATCTACATATGCTAGGCTCGTCAAGTTTAACCCAAGTATTCTGCGTGTGCAAAACTGGCTTGCACCCGTTGTATGTGAACGTAGAGCTTATCACACCTGATCATCATGTGGTGTCTCGGCACGACGAACTGTAGCAACGGTGCATACTCAGGGAGAACACTTATACCTTGAAATTTAGTGAGAGATCATCTTATAATGCTAGCACCGAACTAAGCAAAATAAGATGCATAAAGGATAAACATCACAAGCGCCTTTGATCTCCACCTCCAAATCACCGTCATGATCACCATCGTCACCGGCTTGACACCTTGATATCCATCGAAGCATCATTTTCATCTCGCCAACTATTGCTTCTACGACTATCGCTACCACTTAGTGATAAATTAAAGCAATTACACGGCGATTGCATTTCATACAATAAAGCGACAACCATATGGCTCCTGCCAGTTGCCGATAACTGTGTTACAAAACATGATAATCTCATACAATAAAATTTAGCATCATGTCTTGACCATATCACATCACAAGATGCCCTGCAAAAACAAGTTAGATGTCCTCTACTTTGTTGTTGCAAGTTTTACGTGGCTGCTATGGGCTGAGCAAGAACTGTTATTACCTACGCATCAAAAACCACAATGCGGTATAGTGATTGCTTTTTGATCTTCGGAAAGAACCCTGTTCATTGAATCCGATTCAACTAAAGTTGGAGAAACTGACACCCACCAGCCACCTGTGTGCGAAGCACGTCAGTAGAACCAGTCTCGCGTAAGCGTACGCGTAATGTCGGTCTGGCCCGCTTCATCCAACAATATGGCCGAATCAAGAATCAACTAGTGACGGCAAGCAATATGTATATACCCACACCCACAACTCCTTTGTGTTCTACTCATGCATATAACATCTACGCATAGACCTGGCTCGGATGCCACCGTTGGGGAACGCAATAATTTCAAACAAAATTCCTACACACATGCAAGATCTATCATGGTGATGCATAGCAACAAGAGGGGAAGAGTGTTGTCCACGTACCCTCGTAGACTGTAAGCGGAAGCGTTATGACAACGCGGTTGATGTAGTCGTACGTCTTCATGATCCGACCGGTACTAGTACTGAAAGTACAACACCTCCGCGATCTGCACACGTTCGGCTCGGTGATGTCCCACGAACTTTCCATCCAGCTGAGTGTCGAGGGAGAGCTTCATCGGCACGACGATGTGATGACGGTGATGATGAAGCTACTGGCGCAGGGCTTCGCCTAAGCACTACGACGATATGACCGAGGTGGACTATGGTGGAGGGGGGCACCACACACGGCTAAGGGATCAATGATCAACTTGTGTGTCCTAGGGTGCCCCTGCCCCCGTATATAAAGGAGCAAGGGGGGAGGTCGGCCGGCCCTTGGAGGCGCTCCAAAGAGGGGAGGAGTCCTCCTCCTAGTAGGAGTAGGACTCGCCCTTTCCTAGTCCAACTAGGAGGAGGAAGGGGGAAGGAAGGAGAGGGAGAGAAGAGAAGGAAAGGGGGGCGTCGCCCCCCTTCCCTATTCCAATTCGGACTAGAGGGGGAGGGGCGTATGGCCCTGCCTTAGCCGGCCCTCTCTCTCCACTAAGGCCCATGTTGGCCCATTAGTTCCCCCGGGGGTTCCGATAACCCCCCCAGCACTCCGATAATTATCCGGTGACCCTTGGAACTCATCCGGTGTCCGAATATAGTCATCCAATATATCAATCTCTATGTCTAGATCATTTAGAGACTCCTCGTCATGTCCGTGATCACATCCGGGACTCCGAACTATCTTCGATACATCAAAACACATAAACTCATAATACAGATCGACACTGAACGTTAAGCATGCGGACCCTACGGGTTCGAGAACTATGTAGACATGACCGAGACACGTCTACGGTCAATAACCAATAGCGGAATCTGGATGTTCATATTGGCTCCCACATATTCTACGAAGATCTTTATCGGTCAAACCGCATAACGATATACGTTGTTCCCTTTGTCATCGGTATGTTACTTGCCCAAGATTCGACCGTCGGTATCTCAATACCTAGTTCAATATCGTTACCGGCAAGTCTCTTTACTCATTCCGTAATGCATCATCCCGTAACTAACTCATTAGTCACATTGCTTTTAAGGCTGATAGTGATGTGCATTACCGAGAGGGCCCAGAGATACCTCTTCGATACTCGGAGTGACAAATCCTAATCTCGATCTATGCCAACTCAACAAACACCATCGGAGACACCTGTAGAGCATCTTTATAGTCACCTAGTTACGTTGTGATGTTTGATAGCACACTAAGTGTTCCTCCAGTATTCGGGAGTTGCATGATTTCATAGTCATAGGAACATGAATAAGTTATGGAGAAAGCAATAGCAACAAACTAAACGATCATCGTGCTAAGCTAACGGATGGGTCAAGTCAATCACATCGTTCTCTAATGATGTGATCCCGTTAATCAAATGACAACTCATGTCTATGGTTAGGAAACATAACCATCATTGATTCAACGAGCTAGTCAAGTAGAGGCATACTAGTGACACTCTATTTGTCTATGTGTTCACACATGTACTAATTTCCGGTTAATACAATGCTAGCATGAATAATAAACATTTATCATGATATAAGGAAATATAAATAACAACTTTATTATTGCCTCTAGGGCATATTTCCTTGACGAGGCCCATATCTATTCTCGTGTGGTGGTTAGTGTGAAAGGCCAAAGGCTAACTCAGAACAAATACCCAAACCTATTAGTGCATTGGGGGCTCATGAAGACGAGCAGAGACTCACGATAATGTGACCCCGTCGCCCCGTCTCATGGACTTACGGCAAGGGCCTAGAATGCCCGGCCGTGCCACGTGGAAAACTCGCGGGGTGCTCGACGGGCCCGCCCGACTTTCACAATCAACTCGCGGGTACCCCTCAAGGCCGACCCGACTTCAACAATGGTCTCAAGTAAAGTCAAGGTAACCGTGTGTCCAAACATCAAGCGGAAAACCCGAGGAATCACCCTCGGTGAATTCCACTCGATGTAATCATCAAGGTGAACGTAAGAGGAACCACCCTCCAGGTTCACTCTTGAGGGGTTGCACGACAGAGTCATATCGACAGTGGTCAAGGAGGAATCACCCTCGATGACCATGACCGAATAGCTACACTATAGAATTCTCATCAGGAGTGCGTTATGTGGTATCACCCTCGGCACTCGATAGAAGCTCTGGAGAGTCGAGCAACAAAAGGGGCATGATGTGATGTGAGGTATCGGGCTCTGGTCATCGATCACGTTGATCGAGTCGTCAATGATGAAGCGGGGGCAACAAGGAACAGGGGAGGTGGGCGCAGGGGCAGGTGGGCCGGTTGTGGCCAACCCAGGGGGGTTAGAGGTCGGATGGCCCAGTTGGCCTGGGGTTTTCTTTTTAACCTTTTATTTCCTTTTGAGTTTCTGCTTTATTTATTATATGGCATTAAACCACTTTGTAAAAAGTTGGTTCACCACCATAATTGGTTATGATTTATTTGCCATGTATCAAACTTTTTAGTTTTGACATTTGAAAACTTTTGTCGTTCGACTTTAATTTAAATTTGAATTTGAACCGGTTTCAAACCAACGCGAGTTTTACAACAGTAATCGTGGTGATGTGGCATCATCAAGCCGAGATTACTGTAGCTTAATTATCTGGGCATCACACATGCAGTAGCTGCTGCATCTCAGTATAACCCCAACTACGACTTTGGATATCCGCTAGGCCATCAGTGGCCATAGACCAACTTAGGCCAAAAGCCTATGCTTGGGGAGTACGTATTTCTCACCGACATTACATTCATGTTCACACACTCATTCTAGTTGTCGGTGCTCGTACTTTTCCATCGCACTATCCATGCTAGTTTATTTTCTTTTCTAAGCCTTCTCCTTGTGTGTTTGAAAAACCTTAAGAAAAAAAGAAAACAATTAGTTGTAGCTTTTAGCTAGTTTACTTTCGATGCCTATAGTAGTAGTCATTAAAAGAAAACCCAAAAAGGTTTCTCATTCTTCTTTTGCTTGTTGGGAGCTTTCCTGTGTAAATAGTTTTATTTCTTTTCTTATTCCTTGGGGTCGAGAGGAGAAGACTATGATGAAAATGTTGAGTGGCTCTCATATGCATTATTGTCTTCTCCCTTGTATTAAATGCTTACAGATTCCAGCTTAGTCCAATGCACATGCACTATTATTATTATCCACATCGTTCGGTTGTGCAAGTGAAAGGCAATAATGATGATACATGATGGACTGAGTGAGATGAGAGAAGTTGGTATGAACTCGACCTATCTTGTTTTTGTAAATATGATTAGTTCATCGTTCCCGATTCAGCCTATTATGAATGAAACATGTTTGCAATGACAATTAGAGATTATAGTTGCTCATGCCATGCTTAATTAGCTAGGAGTTTATAATGGTTTACCTTGCGTGCCAACATGCTATTAAAATGGTTGAAATGTGGTATGATAGGGTGGTATCCTCCTTTGAACGGTTCGAGTGGCTTGACTTGGCACATGATCACACATGTAGTTGAAACAAAATCAACACAGCCTCCGCGATATTTATGTTCACAGTGATTTATATCCTACTCATGCTTGCACTCATTGTTGATTAATCTTAATGCATGTTCATGACTGTTGTCGCTCCCTAGTTGGTCGCTTCCCAGTCTCTTTCTAGCCTTCACTTGTACTAAGCGGGAATACTGCTTGTGCATCCACTTCCATAAACCCCAAAGTTATTCCATATGAGTCCACCATACCTTCCTATATGCGGTATTTACCCGTCGTTCCAAGCAAATTTGTATGTGCCAAACTCTAAACCTTCAAATGAAATTCTGTTTTGTATGCTTGAATAGCTCACGTATCAACTAGGGTTGTCTATATCTTCCATGCTAGGTGGGTTATTCTCACGATGAGTGGACTCCGCTCATCACTCACGAGATGCCCAGTCCCATGATCAAATCAAATCAAAATAATTGCAAACAAAACTCCCCAGGATTGTTGTTAGTTGGACGACACCCGTTGTTTTGGACAAGCCATGGATTGATGTTTGTTGGTGGTGGGGGAGTATAAACTTTATCATTGTGTTTGGGAACCGCCTATAATGTGTGTAGCATGGAAGATATCTAGATATCTTGGTTGTTATGTTGACAATGAAAGTATGCCACTCAAAATATTATTTATCTCTATTTCAAAACTCAAGCTCTGGCACCTCTGCAAATCCCTGCTTCCCTCTGTGAAGGGCCTATCTATTTACTTTTATGTTGAGTCATCATCCTCTTATTAAGAAGCACTAGTTGGAGAGCACCGCTGCCATTCGCATGCATTGCTATTAATTTACATTGAGTATGACTATGACCAGATCTCTTTTACCATGAATTACAATGTCTAGTCAGTCCTTGATCTTCAGGGGTGCTCTGCATTTATGTTTTGCTATCTCAGAAAGGGCTAGCGAGATACCATCTTGTTATACCATGTTATGATTGTTTTGAGAAAGTGTTGTCATCGAAGATTTATTATTATTGCTCGCTAGTTGATTATGCCATTGATACGAGTAAACATGGGACCTAAATGTTATTGTGAATATGGTTAGTTCATAATCTTTGATGAAAACTTGAATGCCGGCTTTACATATTTGCAACAACAAGATCAAACAGAGTTTGTAAAATTTTTTCTTTATCACTTTCAGTTTGTCAACTGAATTGCTTGAGGACAAGCAAAGGTTTAATCTTGGGGGAGTTGATACGTATCCAACGTATCTACTTTTCCAAACACTTTTGCCCTTGTTTTGGACTCTAACTTGCATGATTTGAATGGAACTAACCCGGACTGACGCTGTTTTCAGCAGAACTACCATTGTCGGGGTTGGGTGTGACATATGCCAATCGATGGCTTATCATGGTGGGGGCGAGTAGAACGTCACCGGTGCCTAGAAATGGGATGAGGCGTAGACACAAATGCTGACGGATTTTACCCAGGTTCGGGGCTCTCCTAGGAGATAACACCCCTAGTCCTGCTCTGCGGGGTCTCCGCATGATCACTAAGGCAAAGGTGAGTACAATGGTGCTCCTCGAGCTGTATCTGTGGACAGGAGGAGACTAGGCCAGCTCTCCCCCTTCTCTAAGGTCTGGTCTCGTTCTAATGGATCGGAACCCTTTGCATGGGTGCCCTGGGGGGTTTATATAGGCCTACCCCCTAGGGGTATAATGGTAAACCTGACTGGGCGCGGGGCCCAGCCGTCAGTCTCTTCGCATGCCAGCCTCTATGCCGACTGCTGGGGCCCGCCGGCTGGTCTGGTACGGAGTCGACAGGCCGTACCCGCTGCTTGCGGGTCTTGCCGGCTGCCGATTACTGTAGCTGTGCCTCTAATGACGCAGGCTTGGTCATGGGGTCGTGGCTACAGCCCTACTACCTGGCGGGCGATTACTGTAGCCACTCCCCGTCTCGTCTGGTTAATGGCGTGTGGGACCCGTGGGAGGGGCAGGCCGACTTCCGGGGGCCGGCTCCCTTCGGGTCCGACTGGTGGCGCTCTTGCCGTCTTCTGGACTCTCGCTGACCGGTAGGGCCCATCATCCGTGGGCCATACCGACAGGCCGTCGTGGGTGCAGTACTCTGCCACTATTGCTGATGTCAGGGATGGCACGGTAACAGTGCCTCGCCGGACGGAGATCTCCACTGGTACGGCGCACTGTGGCCTAGCCATCCCATGAAAAAGGAGGGAGTGGGCTTTACTGTTGTCACTCCCGTCCCATCCCCCCTTATGAGGGCATGGGATTTGTTGGTGTCGTGGGCCGTCTCCCTGTGGCCAGCTTCTTTGGGAGCCGCCAGGCGGGAGTCGGCCCGTCTTGACCTCACCTCCAGGACTCGGCCGCATGCGGGCAGTCGGCCGCTCCTTTAGCCGGCCTCTGGAAGGCGCCTCTCCATCCTGGTGTCTTGAGGGGCGTAGTCAGCCCCGATGTCTTGAAAGGTTCTGGGCCTCGGGTTAGTCTACCCGTGGCCCATTACTCCGACAGTAGTCCCCGAAGCTGGTGAGGCACCGCGGACAATCAGCCGAGGAGCCTCAGCAGTGTCTTTCTCCGAGTGCTTGAGGTGAGACCTTGTTTGACTTCTGCCGGGCCGACTGGTAGGAGTTGGAGTCGCCTGACTTTGACTTGTCCAAAAATGCTTTTGAATCCCCCGGCGGGAACTCAGTAGCGTGTGAGCTAAGCTTCCTGACCGCCACCCACTCCGTGCCTGCCATGTGGCAACCAGTGGCCGGGCCAGCCCACCTACCCATCCGCGAGATGGGACATGTCTGCAGGCGGGGCCCGCCACTACCACGCCTCGGCACGTGAGCGGATCTGCTGCGGCCGTGGGAGGCGGTTGAGGTTCCCACGGAATTACCGCGCACAGTAACTTTGCGCGATAAATGTGGGGGGCGTGGAGTAGTAGGCGCAGTAAATCCCACTGCTGCCCCCTCGGCTTCGCAGCCCACTGGGCTATAAGTAGGGGGAGGAGGGGAGACGGCGGAGCACGCGTGTCCCACCTCCCCACTGCTTCTTCCTCTTCTTCTCTCTCTCTCCACCGCACCTCAAGCTACGTCGAGCGCTGAGGCAGTCTGCTCACGATCAGCTCTTCCTCTGCCGTCACGCCCCCTACGGCGCATTCCGGCACCTGGGATGGTTCGGAGGTCCACGACGACCATGTCGATTTCCTCCGCAAGATGCGTCGTTTGCCCGGCGAGGACCTCGTTTGGGTTCTTCTCGCGCCGAGGGAGGAAATCTCACTGGCGCCGCAGGAGGACGAGCGGGTCGTCTTCCGCTCACACTACTTGCGCGGCCTGGGCCTGCCGGCGAGCAACTTCTTCCGCTCCTTCCTTGAGTTCTACGGACTCCAACCGCACCACCTCACCCCCAACACAGTGGTGCTACTGTCCGCCTTCGTCACCCTGTGCGAGGGCTTCATCGGCGTTCTCCCCACCCTGGAGCTCTGGGGGGAGTTCTTCTACTCCAAGCTCGGCACCCAAGCCGTGGGCATGCCGGCTCAGTGCGGCACGTTCATTGCCATGCGGAGGTCGAGGGCCGACAACCCGTTTTCCTCCATCAAGCTGATCAAGTCGGTGAAGATGTCGCAGCGGTCGTACTTCTACGTGAAGAACGTCTCTGCGGAGGGCGACTGGATCAACCTACCAGCCTATGTAGCCGGCCCGCCGGCTGGGAGGCAGCCCAATTGGTCGCACTGGGCCCAGACGTTGACGCCTGTGGGAGCCGGTGCCGTTGCGCGGCTTCGAATACTGGCGCAGTTGGAGGGCCTGACCAGGCCGGACTTGCTGGCCGCCTTCGTGGCGCGCCGAGTGCTGCCCCTCCAAAGTCGCTCCCACATGATCTGCCATATGAGCGGGCACCAAGACCCGAGCCAAATGTGCACCAAGGAGATGCCTCACGAGGAGGTAGCCTACATGGTGAACTACCTTGCGAGCTGCGACCTCAACGAAGAGTGGCAGTTCGGCAAGGAGCTGTATTCATGTGCCGCCCCTCCGCCTCTGGTGAGTCATTTTCTTTTTCTCTTTCTCTCTGACTTCTTCGTTGCCGAGTCCATTTAGTCCGATCTGACCAGCCGGCTTTGGTCAGAACCCCCTCCTCCAGCCAGCAGCCGGCACCGCGGGGCGGACCACAAATTCCTCCCCAACAGGGCGGAGAGTGATGTTGACGACCCCGACTTGGGGCGGCGGCCCTGGAGGACGACGCCGAGGGAGGAGGCGGCGCAGCGGGCGGCCCGAGACTTTGGGCCAGTCTCGAGGACTAGCCCGATGATGACGAGGAGGTTGTCCCACGCCACCAGCTAGGAGCCGGCCAGTCGGGCGCGGGATCGTCAGCTCCGCCGGACGCACAAGGCGGCGGCAAGAAGCGCAGGGCAAGGGCGAGCCTGTTTGGCAGCCGGCCGAAGAAGCCCAAGGGCTCAGCCACGGCGACCAAGCGGGACGAGGCGGCCGCGAAGGCCAACCGCTTCCGCAAGGTGGTGAAGACGCCGCAGCTTATTTCAGCGTAAGCACCACCTCCCTTCGTAACTTCGTATTTCTTTATTGAGTCTGTCTGAAATTTATTTACTTGTTTTCCGGCTTTAGGGCCCCTCTCTCTCTTGAGAAGTCGGCCGCCGGCTCTGTCGTGAAGTCGGCGGAGACCTCCTCCACCACCCGGCGGGTTGACCCCGCCGCCGACCTCCGGGAGGCGACGGAGCGGAACGCGCGGGAGGCACGTGAGGAGCGGGAAGCCGCCCGCCTGAAGAAGGCGGAAGCCGACAAGGAGGATGCCGCCGCCCTAAAGAAGCTGGCAGAGGCCGAGGCCGCCGATGCGGAGAAGAAGCATGCAGAGGAAGCCGCACGCCGCCAGTCGACGGTGTTTGTCGTCTCCTTGAACTCCGCACCGCCACCACCGGAGTTCTCGGCGCAGACTGGGGAAGGCGGCGACGAGAACCCGGTCATGGAGAGGGACACCGACGTAACCGCTACACCGGGGGTCATTGCGCCGCCACCGCCACCCTCCGAAGGCGCGCCAGGCGGACAACCGGCGGATCCGCCCGTGCCGCCAACCGGAGGCGCGGCGCTGACGGGCCTAGCCCTTGAGGTTAGTACACTGACGCGCCGCCGTCTCGCCAAGGCGGCCTCAGCGCCGCGTCATCTGGAGACCGGCGCTGCGAGCTCCTCGATCCCGGACACCGAGGTGTCAAGCACCGCGCCCACCGGGTGGGTGCGGGGAGGCGGGACGGGCCCGTTGAACCGGGCGCTCTTGGACGTCCAAGCCAAGCTCCGGGCCGAGGGCGACGCCATCAAGGAGTGCACCAAGGCATACCTGGCGTCACGAACGGCCATCCGGGTACGCATGCTTTCTTTGCTTTGCTTCCATGTTTTTTCTTTGTGGGGGCGCGCCAGCGCACCCACTGGGTGTAGTCCCCGAGTTTCGGGCCGGCTGCTGAGCAGGCGGCTCGAAACTCTAATCGGCGAGTTCCATGTACCAACGCTTTTTTCTGAAAATTTGATGCAAGATTACCACAATCTTCGCGTGACCTCCTCCAATGCCAATGTTGAGGAGCTGGCCAAGCGGACCGCCGACTTGTCGGATAGCCGGGGTGAGTTTTCTTCTTTCTCTGTGGGGGCACGCTGGCGCACCCGCGGGTTGTAGTCCCCGAGATTCGGGCCGACTGCTGAGCAATCGGGCCGGATATCCCCGGCGACCTTTCTTCTTTGCCGACGACTGACATCCCTCCCCCTCCTTTTTCAGAGGCCAACGCCGCCCTTCAGCAGCAGCTGGGCGAAGTCAAAACCGCGCTGCACGTCAGGGAGGAGGAGTGCTGCCGGCTGACGGAGGAGCGCGACCGGCTGGCTACGCAGCTGGCGGAGCAGAAGGAGCTGCTCCAGAGGGCCCAGAAGGAGGCGGAGGACAAGGAGACCGCCCTTCTCGCTGAATTTGTGTCCGAGCGCTCCTCCTGGACCGACAAGGAGGCGACGCTGGTCTCCGGCTTCCAAGCAATCAAAGATCTTGTCGATGGTGAGCTTCCACTTGTTTCCTTTTCTGGGCTGCCGACTGCTAGTTGAGTCGGCCTTAAATTTTTAACTTTATTTCTTTGCTCTTCTTCCTTAGAAGACTTCTTCCCCGGCCATTTTGATGCCGCCAATCAAGCCATCGAGGTTGACCGTGAAGCACGGAGGGCGGACGGCGCACAAGTCGCCGCCGACGCCCCCTGAACTCTTAACGAGCAGATTCTAAGCATCGAGGCCCGTCTTCGGCCAGCCCACCAGATGCTGCACCGGCTTCAACGTGTCGGCGCCCAGGCGATTGCCTCCCTGTGGCCGGACATGCAGGCGCCACGCACCCCCAGTCAGACTGCCGACTGGTTGGAGGTGGCAGCCGGCCGTCTTGAGGCCTGGAAGGGTTCTGCAGCCCGGGCTGGAGCCCGCTGGGCCTTGGAGTTCACCAAGGCGTGGTATCCTGGGCTGAGTTTAGCCCAGTTAGCCACGTTCCAGATGGAAGCTCAGGCGGAGCTGACAACGGTGGATGACGATCTTGCCAGGCGCGCCGCATCGATCACTGCGTACACCGACAGCAGCGTCTTCGTCCCAGAGCGGGCTGAGAACGGCGAGGAGGCGCCGTCAGAGTGGTTCGGGCTGAACCCGGACGATAGTGAGGACTCGGCGGAGGTGATCGACTCTAGTGGCAAAGAGGAAGGCGAGGAGGAGGAAGGAGACGAGGAGGAGGCGCCAGAGGTCGAAGCAGACGGCCAGCCCCAGCCCGACCGCACCTCTAGCAACGAGCCGCACTCAACTGAGCCAGCTGTCGCCAGTGGTGATCAGGTGGAGACCAACCAGCCGACTGCCCCGCCAACTGGCACCGCCGACCCCTCTGGTCCTCCGAGTCCGTCCGCGGCTTCCTAGGCTGCCACTTTATCTTTGTTTCACCTGCTTAGTAGTCTCAATGAACTTGTTATTTTCCACAATTCCACCCACTTGGTGTGGGTGTATCCTGAACTCCTATTTGATGATTCAGCCAAGGGCCTTTCTATGTAAATTTTTATCCGCGTTCTATCTCTTCTTGCTTATTGCTCTTTGCCTTTTTCCTTTGCTGCCTTCCCTTGGTTGCCGATTGGCTAGTTGAACAGCCGCTCTGCGGACTACCGCTAGATCAAATACTTGGCTTCTTTGGGAGGCAAGTACTTAGCCATTTAGAGTTTTTTTAACAAGTTAATTTAGAAAACGGCGAGCCGGCTACTCAAGAGTTGGTTGCAAAAGGCTGGAAACCGGCTTGAGCTATGTGCATGCTTGCCATTTTTCATATGGACACCCATTCTACCTTACTCCTGCTTGCCAGTCAGTCGCTCTGCGATCTGCGGCTTCTAACAGGAGACGGCTTGAGTGCCACACACTACTTGTCCAGCTGCAGGAAGTCATTTCATAGCTCAAGACGGCAAGTCCCCGGGCCGACTAGTCGACCCGGTGCCAAGCGGTAAAGAATAACATACTCATAGGCATAACTCTTTATCATATAGATAAAAGAAGGCAGTCCCCGAGATCTTCTCAAGGGGCCCGAAGTCTTCGTACTTTAACACAAAGGTAGCGTGATACATACTACATTAACTCTAAAATCTTCGGAGAAGATTTGCATTCCATGGCCACTCCATCTCTTTGCCGGAGTCGTCCCTTTTGCGTGCTCGGGGCTTCTGAGCGTCGATCAGGTAGTAGGAGTCATTGCCCAACACCTTGCTGATGATGAAGGGGCCTTCCCAAGGTGCTGAGAGCTTGTGCTGGCTAGCTGTTCGCTGAATCAGCCGAAGCACAAGGTCTCCTTCTTGGAAAGATCGCAGCTTGACCTTCCGATTGTAGTATCGGCGTAGGCTCTGCTGGTAGATGCTGGACCAGCTAAGTGCCAACAGCCAGCCCTCTTCCAGTAGATCGACACCGTCTTGACGTGCTTCCTCTGCTTCCTCCTTAGTGTACATGGTGACTCGAGGGGAGTCAAACTCTATGTCCGTTGGGATGACAGCTTCGGCATCGTAGACGAGGAATAAGGGCGTGAAGCCAGTTGACTTGTTTGGAGTCGTGCGCAGGCTCCAGAGGACGGCTGGCAACTCATCAAGCCAGCAGCCTGCTGAGCGCTCCAGAGGCTCGACCTGCCGGGGCTTGATGCCGGATAGGATTAGGCCATTTGCTCACTCTACTTGGCCGTTGGACTGCGGATGGGCAACGGACGCCAAGTCCAGTCGGATGCCCTGCGTCGCGCAGAAATGGGCCAAGGCACCCTTGGCAAAGTTTGTGCCGTTGTCGGTCATGATGTTATGCGGTATGCCGTACCGAATTGTGATATCGGAGATGAAGGTCATAGCAGTCAGACCATTGAAACTCTTGATTGGCTTTGCTTCTATCCACTTGGTGAACTTGTCCACTGCAACAAGTAAATGAGTCAAACCACCTTGCGCCATCTTGAATGGTCCGACCATGTCCAGGCCAAAAACAGCAAAGGGCCAGGCAATAGGAATAGTTTTGAGTGCCGAAGCCGGCTGATGAGGCTTAGAGCAGAACTTCTGGCACCCCTTGCATTTTTGGACTAGAGACTTGGCGTCTTCCAGAGCAGTCGGCCAGAAGAAACCATGGCGGAAAGCTTTGGCGACGAGTGCTCTTGAAGCCACGTGGTGGCCACATTCGCCTTGATGGATGTCTTTGAGGATTGCCTGGCCTTGCTCTGGTTCCACACACCGCTGGTGAATACTAGTGACGCCGCGCCTTACGAGCTCTCTATTGATGATGGCGTACGCTACCGCCCGGCGTTGTACTTGCCGAGCCGAGATCTCATCGGCTGGCAGCTCTTTGTTCACCATGAATTTCAGGATGGGCTGGGCCCATGAAGGTGCTGCAATTTCTGCAACCGCCAAGACTGCGACTTAGACGAGGGTGGCTGGGCCGGGAGGTGGCGGGTTGGAGTCGGCAGCCGCTTGCTGTGTCGATGAAGTCCCCGGGCAGAATGGCGTAGTCCCTGGCTGGGCTCCGAAGTCTTCCGGCCGCGCTCCGCAGTCCCCGGGCCGGGTGCGACTGCCGCGATCCCCGCGCCGCCTGCCAGAATACTCGCGCCGTCTACGGGGGCTCTTGAGTTGGATCTGACTACTTCAGGAGGAGCCGTCACGAAGATGGAGTCTGACTCCGGTGATGGTTTGACCGACGACTTGAGGAGGCGCTGGAGGGCGACGCCGGACGGTATCGCCTGACGGGTGGAGCCGATTCGTGCCAGGGCGTCTGCTTGGTCGTTTTCGTTTCTTGGTACATGGAGAAACTCGCATCCCTCCAAATACCCACTGAGTTTCTGTACGAGGAAGCGGTAGCTTGCCATGTTTGCGTCCTTGGCATCCCAATCGCCCGACGACTGCTGGACCACCAAGTCGGAGTCACCATAAAACAGGATCCGGCGAATGCCGAGCTCTTTCGCTAGCCGGAGCCCGTGAGTGAGTGCCTCATACTCGGCGACGTTGTTGGAGGCAACAAAATAGATTTGTAGCACATACTTGAGCTTGTCGCCCTTGGGAGAGTTGAGGACGATGCCGGCTCCCAAGCCAGTGCGCATCTTGGAGCCGTCGAAGTGCATTCTCCAATGGGTGGAGTCGGGCGCCGGTGGTAGATACTGTGTTTCGGCCCAGTCGACGAGGAAGTCAGCCAGTGCTTGCGACTTGATGGCAGTGCGAGGTTGGTAGTAGATGGTGTAGGGGGCCAAATCTATGGCCCACCTGGCCACTCGTCCCGAAGTGTCTCGGCTGCCGATGATCTCGGCTAGAGGAGCCATGCAGACCATAGTGATTGGATGTTCTTGGAAGTAAGGCTTCAATTTCTTGGCGGCAAAATGCACACCATAGCACATCTTTTGGTAGTGGGGGTAGTTTTGCTTGGAGGTCGACAGTACTTCACTCAAATAATATACTGGTCTCTGAACTGGTAGTGCTTTGCCTTCCTCCTTGCGTTCTACCACAATGACCGTGCTGACCACTCGGCTGGTGGCGGCGATGTAGAGGAGCATGGGCTCCTTAGGAGTCAGAGCCGCCAGAACAGGTGGAGTCGCCAGCATCTTTTTTAGTTGGACAAATGCTTCATCCGCCTTGTGGTTCCACTCGAAAAAAGTGGTCTTCTTCATGAGTTGGTATAGGGGAAGGGCCTTCTCGCCCAGCCGACTGATGAATCGGCCGACGGACGCCAAACAGCCGGTGAATTTTTGTATGTCCAGTAGTCGGCTGGGTACCTCAATCCTTTCAATTGCCTTGATCTTCAAAGGGTTGCATTCTATGCCGCGTTCAGAGACCAGGAAACCAAGGAGCTGGCCGGCTGGTACTCCGAAGAAGCATTTCTACGGGTTGAGCTTGATCTGAAATCGGTGCAAGTTGTCGAAGGTCTCCTTGAGGTCTTCCAGCAGTGTTCCACGCTTCTCCGTTTTTACCACCACATCATCCATGTAGACGTGAGCATTTCTGCCGAGCTGCTTGAGGAGACACTTCTGCATGCATCGTTGGAAGGTGGCGCCAGCATTCCTCAAGCCGAACGTCATGGTTAGGTAGCAGAAAGCTCCAAACGGCATGATGAAGGCAGTCTTCAGCCTGTCGGCTGGGTTTAACTTGATCTAGTGATACCCTGAATATGCATCCAAGAAACTCAATAGCTCGCATGCGGCTATGGAGTCTATCACTTGGTCGATCCTTGGCAAGGGGAACGGGTCCTTGGGGCATGCTTTGTTGAGGCTTGTGTAGTCAATACACATTCGCCACTGCTTGTTCTTCTTCTGTACCAAGACCGGGTTGGCCAACCATTCTGGGAAGAATACTTCCATGATGAAGCCGGCCGCGAGCAACCGGGCTATCTCTTCTCCAACAAATCTCCTCTTCTCTTCTGACAAGCGGCATAAAGGCTGTCTGACTGGTTTGGTATCAGATCGGACGTGTAATTTGTGCTCGGCAAATTCCGTCGGCACACCTGGCATGTCCTTGGGGGACCATGCGAAGAAGTCTCGATTCTCACAAAGGAAATCGACAAGCTTGTCTTCCTATTTGCTGTCGAGGTGGGCGCCTACGAGAGCGTACCTCTCTGGGCGCTCCGGGTCTAAAGGTATCTTCTTTGTTTCCTTGGCCGGCTTGAACGAGCCCTCAGCTTTCGACTCTTTGGGATCAGGCGACATCTCTGGCTGCCTGCTTGCCATCGCCACAACTCGATCTAGCAGCTGCTTCTCAGCTGCGATCATGAGGGACTCAGCCAGCCTACTGCTCTCTAATGTGCAGGCGGACGACTTCTTGTAGTCGCCAGTTATGGTCAGAATCCCTTTGGAACTCGGCATCTTCATCTTGAGGTAGGCATAGTGGGGGACGGCCATGAACTTGGCCAGGGCTGGACGGCCAAGCAACGCATGGTATGGGCTCTCTAGGTCCACCACCTCGAACCATATTGACTCACGACGGAAATGATCTTTGTCTCCGAAGAGGACGTCGACCAAGATCTTGCCGATTGGCGAGCAGGAAAGGCCAGGGACTATGCCGTGGAACACCGTCCACTGGACTGCAGTTGCCTCTGCCTGATTCCCAACTTCTCCATGGTGTCTTTGTACAAGATGTTGATGCTGCTGCCGCCGTCTATCAGGACTCTGGAAAAACAAGCAGCTCGCTTGTCCGTGGCAAAGGTGGCGTCCAAAACCAAAGCATAGGAGCTGGGTCTGGGCATTACTTCGGGGTGGTCAGCCCGACTCCAGGTGATGGGCTTCTCAGACCAGTGCATGAACTCCGATGTGTCAGAAGCTACTGCATTCACCTCCTGCTGCTGTAGCCGTCTGCTGCGTCGATCGTCGGCCACACTGGTGAACACAACGTATGCTCCCTGCTCTTCTGGGTAGTCGTCTTGCACTGCGCCGACTGGTCTGACCACCGGCTGCTTGGGCGGAGGGGGAGGCGGCTGCCCAGTAGGTGGGGGAGGCAAAAGGCCGTCTCCCTTTGCGATCCTGGTGAGCCAGTGGCATTTCCGAGTGGTGTGGTTGGACGGCTTCACGCCACTGTGGAACTTGCAGGGTCCATCGAGAGTCTGCTCATATGAGAAAGCCGGTTGCCAGTTGGACTTGCCGCCCTTCTGACGTCTGAGCGGAGGCTGCCCTTCCAACTGTTGGTCTTTCAACTGTTGCCACCCGCCGACTGGTGGAAGTTGGCGGGGGGGGGGGCTTTACGCTTGTGGTCGTTCTGCTGTTGACGCCGACTGGTGTCTCCGGCTGGGGTTTGGGGAGCCTGAGGAGCCACTTTGCCGGTTACGCTGACTTGAATCTCCGTCTTCATGGAGGAATCGGTCATGGCGTATTTGTCTGCTATGATCAGCAGCTCGTCGAGGGTTTCCGGCTCATCGCAGAGAAGCCTGTGCTTGAGGAGGGTGCCCTCTCGGCATCCTGCAGTGAAGTACTCAATAGCCTGCACCTCGTGCACGCCCTCGCAAGAGTTGCGGAGCTCGGCCCAGCGCGTGAGGTAGTCGCGAGTTGACTCGCTGGGCCTTACACGCACAAGGAGAGCTGGCGGGGTTTGGGAGGTCGCTTGTACGTGCTGGTGAAGTTGCGGATGAAGGCATCGGTGAAGTCGACCCAACTATTGATGTTGCGGGGCCTTAAGCTATTCAGCCACGTCCGGGACGTGCCCTGGAGCATGAGTGGAACGTACTTGACAACAACACGCTTGTTGCCGTTTGCTATGCTGACGGCCGTGGAGTAGTCGACCAGCTAGTCCTCCGGCTTCACAGAGCCGGTGTACTTGGGTGTGTCTTTGGGAAGCGTGAACCCTTTGGGGAAGGGCTCATCTCGGATGCGGGGGCCAAAACACGGCGGACCCAACTCATCTTCTTCCTCAAGCGCCAGGGATCGGTGGAGATGTCGATCCGATGGCGGGTGTCGTTCTCACCGACTCCCTCTCGGCGGCCAAGGCGGTCGCCGAGCGTCGGGTGATCAACAGGAGGCGGGGAGACTCGCATTTCCCTCCGAGGGGGAGGAGACGGGCAGTCGTCCCATTGTTCCACTGTTCTTGGGCGGCCGTCTCGGTCGCGCTCTATCGTGATGCGAGTCTGACTGCGGATGGCGGCCGGCTCCTTGTCTTTTCTTCCGTGGACGCCGCCAGTCGGCGTCCGAGACTCGGCACCTTGGTCTCGGTGCGGAAGCAGTTGTCATTCCGTCGGCGTGGCGCATCAGTGTGGCAGCCGGCCTCGTTCTGCTCAACAGCCGCGTCAAGGAGTCGCTGGACACGCTCCGTCATCAAGCGACGCTCTTCGCCCTCGAACTTGTCCAGCTCGTCCGCTGCTGCCTGGGCGGCTCGAATATTCTCTGCAGGTGTGGCGTAGACGGGGCGATTCGCCCCGAACAGATCGGCGATAGCCACACCGCACTGCTAGACCGTGCCAAGGCGGCTAGGCCCAGCTGGAGCCGGCGTGCCACCCACCACGCGGTCCATCTCGCGCGGGTAGGCTTCTGACAGGCGTCTCATGCTGGCCAGCTTTTTGGCGCCTTCGACTAGCTGAAGGCGGCGTGCTTCCAGCGTCTTAGCGTCGGCATCTTCAGGGATGGGCGCTGCTAGGTCTTGCAGTGCCGCGTGGAGCGGGTCGTAATCACCCCCGCCGGAGTGCTCGCCATGATCGATGACAAGCACTTCCGTGATGGTGCTTCCGCCGCTCTCCGCGCGAGGAAGCGGCTCGTCGTAGACGACCATGTTGGTGGGGAACGTGTCAAGCGACACGGTGTTGGAGTCGACCAACATTGGATCAGTGGAGCCTACGGACTCCAAGTCCCCAGCTGGCTCACTGTCGATGTGAAGTTGATCGAGGAGGCCCGCGAGGAGGCTCTCAGGGCCGCCTGTGCCCGCGTCGGATGCGGGCTCGTCGGAGAGGCGATTTCAGCACCATGCAGCGCGTCGGCGCAGACTCTGTCTGGCGTGCCGGGCTGGCTGCGCTCGCCAGGGAGGAAAAGGGTTCCCGTCCAGAACAGGTCTCCAGTCGACGGTGCACCAGGCCCCATGGTGGGCGCAAAATGTCGGGGGTTGGGTGCGACATATGCCAATGGATGGCTTATCATGGTGGGGGCGAGTAGAACGTCGCCGGTGCCTAGAAATGGGATGAGGCGTAGACACGAACGCCGATGGATTTTACCTAGGTTCGGGGCTCTCCTAGGAGATAACACCCCTAGTCCTGCTCTACGGGGTCTTCGCATGATCACTAAGGCAAAGGTGAGTACAATGGTGCTCCTCGAGCTATATTTGTGGACAGGAGGAGACTAGGCCAGCTCTCCCCCTTCTCTAAGGTCTGGTCTAGTTCTAATGGATCGGAACCTTTGCATGGGTGCCCTGGGGGGTTTATATAGGCCTACCCCCCAGGGGTACAATGGTAAACCTGACTAGGCGCGGGGCCCAGCCGTCAGTCTCTTCGCCTGCCGGCCTCTATGCCGACTGCTGGGGCCCGCCGGCCGGTGGGCCCCGCCTACTGGTCTGGTACGGAGCCAATAGGCCGTACCCGCCGCTTGCGGGTCTTGCCGGCTGCCGATTACTGTAGCCGTGCCTCAAATGACACAGGCTTGGTCATGGGGTCGTGGCTACCGCCTTGCTACCTGGCGGGCGATTACTGTAGCCACTCCCCGTCTCGTCTGGTTAATGGCGTGTGGGACCCGTGGGAGGGGCGGGCCGACTTCCGGGGCCGGCTCCCTTCGGGTCCGACTGGTGGCGCTCTTACTGTCTTCTGGACTCTCGCTGACCGGTAGGGCCCATCATCCATGGGCCGTACCGATAGGCCATCGTGGGTGCAGGACTCCGCCACTGTTGCTGATGTCAGGGATGGCACGGTAACAGTGCCTCGCCGAACGGAGATCTCCACTGGTACGGTGCACTGTGGCCTAGCCATCCCATGAAAAAAGGAGGGAGTGGGCTTTACTGTTGTCACACCTGTCCCATCCCCCCTTATGAGGGCATTGGCTTTGTTGGTGTCGTGGGCCGACTCCCCGTGGCCGGCTTCTCTGGGAGCCGCCAGGCGGGAGTTGGCCCGTCTTAACCTCGCCTCCAGGACTTGGCCGCATGCGGGCAGTCGGCTGCTCCTTTAGCCAGCCTCTAGAAGGCTGCTCTCCATCCTAGTGTCTTGAGGGGCGCAGTCAGCCCCGATGTCTTGAAAGGTTCTGGGCCTCGGGTTAGCCTACACGTGGCCCATTACTCCAACAACCATGGTGTTATTTTTGTGCAGAAACAAAAGTTCTCGGAATGACCTGAAAATCCACGGAGACATGTTTTGGAATTAATGAAAAATATTGAGGAAAGAATCAGCATCAAAGGGCCCACACCCTGTCCATGAGGGTGCAGGGCGCGCCCCCTGCCTTGTGGGCCCCCTAGGACTCCACCAACCTCAACCCCAACTCCATATATTCACTTTCGGGAGAAAAAATTAGAGAGAAGGATTCATCATGTTTTACGATACGGAGCCGCAGCCAAGCCCTAATCTTCCCCGGGAGGGTTGATCCGGAGTCCGTTCGGGGCTCTGGAGAGGGGAATCCATCGCCATCGTCATCATCAACCATCCTCCATCACCAATTTCATGATGCTCACCGCCGTGCATGAGTAATCCCATCGTAGGCTTGCTGGACGGTGATGGGTTGGATAAGAATTACCATGTAATCGAGTTAGTTTTGTTAGGGTTTGATCCCTAGTATCCTTTATGTTCTAAGGTTGATGTTGCTATGACTTTTCTATGCTTAATGCTTGTCACTAGGACCCGAGTGCCATGATTTCAGATCTGAACCTATTATGTTTTCATGAATATATGTGAGTTCTTGATCCTATCTTGCAAGTCAATAGTTACCTACTATGTGTTATGATCCGGCAACCCCGAAGTGACAGTAATCGGGACCAGTCCTGGTGATGACCTTAGTTTGAGGAGTTCATGTATTCACTAAGTGTTAATGCTTTGGTCCGGTACTCTATTAAAAGGAGGCCTTAATATCCCTTAGTTTCTAATAGGACCCAACTGCCACGGGAGGGTAGGACAAAAGATTTCATGCAAGTTCTTTTCCATAAGCACGTATGACTATATTCGGAATACATGCCTACATTACATTGATGAACTAGAGTCTGTGTCACCCTATGTTATAACTGTTGCATGAGGAATCACATCCTACATAATTATCCATCATTGATCCATTGCATACGAGCTTTTCACATATTGATATTTGCTTAGTTACTTTTCCGTTGCCATTGTTACGATTGCTACAAAAACTACTACTGTTACTTTTGCCATCGTTACCATTACTTACATACTACTTTGCTACTAAACACTTTGCTGCAGATATTAAGTCTTTCAGGTGTGGTTGAATTGACAACTCAACTGCTAATACTTGAGAATATTCTTTGGCTCCCCTTGTGTCGAATCAATAAATTTGGGTTGAATACTCTACCCTCGAAAACTGTTGCGATCCCCTATACTTGTGGGTTATCATATGCTATGTTGTGTACCAGACCTATTCTATACCTCACCATGAGTTTGGCAAGAGGGCACAATAGTGATCTAGGAGTGGATCACTGGACAGCGGTCAAAGTTATCCTTAGTGGAATAAGGATATGTTTCTCAGTTATGGAGGTGACAAAAAGTTCATCGTAAAGGGTTACGTCGAAGCAAGCTTTGACACTAATGCGGATGACTCTAAGTCTCAATCCAGATACATATTGAAAGTGGGAGCAATTATCTAGAGTAGCTCCATGCAGAGCATTGTAGACATAGAAATTTGCAAACTACATACGGATCTGAATGTGGCAGACCCGTTGACTAAACTTCTCTCACAAGAAAAACATGATCACACCTTAGTACTCTTTGGGTGTTAATCACATGGCGATGTGAACTAGATTATTGACTCTAGTAAACCCTTTGGGTGCTGGTCACATGGCGATGTGAACTATAGAGTGTTAAATCACATGACGATGTGAACTATTGATGTTAAATCACATGGCAATGTGAACTAGATTATTGACTCTAGTGCAAGTGGGAGACTAAAGGAAATATGCCCTAGAGGCAATAATAAAGATGTTATTTATATTTCCTCATATCATGATAAATTTTTATTATTCATGCTAGAATTGTATTAACCAGAAACTTGATACATGTGTGAATACATAGACAAAACAAAGTGTCCCTAGTATGCCTCTACTTGACTAGCTCGTTCGCCAAAGATGGTTAAGTTTCCTGACCATCGACATGTGTTGTCATTTAATGAACGGAATGACATCATTAGGAGAATGATGTGATGGACAAGACCCATCCGTTAGCTTAGCATGTTGATCGATCAGTTTTATTGCTATTGCTTTCTTCATGACTTATACATATTCCTTTGACTATGAGATTATGCAACTCCCGAATACCGGAGGAACACCTTGCGTGCTATCAAACATCACAACGTAAATGGGTGATTATAAAGATGCTCTACAGGTGTCTCCGGTGGTGTTTGTTGAGTTGGCATAGATTGAGATTATGATTTGTTACTCCGTGTATCGGAGAGGTATCTCTGGGCCCTCTCGGTAATGCACATCACTATAAGCCTTGCAAAAAATGTGACTAATGAGTTAGTCACGCAATTATGCATTACAGAACGAGGAAAGAGACTTGCCGGTAATGATATTTAAATAGGTATGATGATACCGACGATCGAATCTCGGGCAAGTAACATACCGATGACAAAGGGAACAACGTATATTGTTATGCGGTTTGACCGATAAAGATCTTCGTAGAATATGTAGGAGCCAATATGAGCATCCAGGTTCCGCTATTGGTTATTGATCGGAGATGTGTCTTGGTCATGTCTACATAGTTCTCGAATCCGTAGGGTCCGCATGCTTAATGTTCGATGACGATTTGTATTATGAGTTATGTGTTTTGATGACCGAAGTTTATTCGGAGTCCCGGATGAGATCACGGACATGACGAGGAGTCTCGGAATGGTTGAGAGATACAAATTCAAATATTGGAAGGTTATATTCGGATATCGGAATGGTTCCGAGTTATTCGGATATTTTACTGGAGTATCGAAGGGTTACCGGAACCCCCCGGGGGAAGTATTGGGCCTATTGGGCCATATTGGAGGAGAGGAGAAAGGCCACGTGAGGAGGGGCGCGCCCCCTTGCCCAAACCAAATTGGACTAGGGGAGGGGGGTGACCCCCCTCTTTCCTTCTCCCTCTCTCTCCCTTCCCCTTTTCCTCTCCGGTGGAAGGAAGGAGGGGGACCGAATCCTACTTGGACTAGGAGTCCAAGTAGGACCCCATGGCATGCCCCCCTTGGCCAGCCACCTACTCCTCCCCCTTTATATACGGAGAAGGGGGGCACCCCAAAGGCACAACAGACAATCTCTTAGCCGTGTGCGGTGCCCCCCTCCACAGTTCAACACCTCGGTCATATCGTCATAGTGCTTAGGTGAAGCCCTGCACCGGTAACTTCATCATCACCGTCGCCACGCCGTAGTGCTGACAGAACTCTCCCTCGTCCACAACTGGAACAAGAGCTCGAGGGATGTCATCGTGCTGAACGTGTGCTGAACACGGAGGTGCCGTACGTTCGGTACTTGGATCGGTTGGATCGTGAAGATGTTCAAGTACATCAACCGTGTTACTAAACGCTTCCGCTTTCGGTCTATGAGGGTACATGGACACACTCTCCCCTCTCATTGCTATGCATCTCGTAGTTAGATCTTGCGTGATTGTAGGAATTCTTTTGAATTACTACGTTCCTCAACAGTTAGTTCCATTCAAATCATGCAAATTAGAGTCCAAAACAAGGGCAAAATTATTTGGAAAAGTAGATACGATGGACACGTATCAACTTCCCCAAGCTTAACCCATTGCTTGTCCTCAAGAAATTCAGTTGACAAACCGAAAGTGACAAATAAAAACTTTTACAAACTCTGTTTGATCTTGTTGTTGCAAATATTTCTAGCCAACATTCAGGTTCTTAGCAAGGATTATGAACTAACCATATTCATAATAACATTTAGGTCTTACATTTACTCTTAGCAATGGCATAATCAACTAGCGAGTAATAATAATAAATCTCGGATGACAACGCTTTTTCAAAACAATCATGATATAATATGAAAAATGGTATCTCGCTAGCCTTTCTAAGACCGCAAAACATAAATGTAGAGCACCCCTGAAGATCAAGGACTGACTAGACATTATATTCATGGCAAAAGAGATCCAGTCACACTCATACTCAACATCAATTAAAAACAAAGCATATAATGACAATAGTGCTCTCCAGCAGGTGCTTTTAATAAGAGGATGATGACTCAACAATAAAAGTAAATATATGGGCCCTTCGCAGAGGGAACCAGGGATTTGTAGAGGTGCCAGAGCTCGAAGCTTTTAAAATAGAGATGAATATAATTTTTGAGCGGTATGTTTTCATTATCAACATAATGGCCAAGAGATCTCACTAGCTATCTTCCATGCTAGATACATTCCAGGCGGTTCCCAAATAGAATGGTAAAGTTTTTATTCCCGCTCCCCCAACAATCACACTCCACGGCTAGCCGAATCCACGGGTACCATCCATACCAACAACAATCTTGGGGGAGTTTTGTTTCATTATTATATTTTGATTTGATTTTGAGCATGGAAC
The DNA here is from genome assembly GCF_003073215.2 of Triticum urartu. NCBI lineage: Eukaryota > Viridiplantae > Streptophyta > Magnoliopsida > Poales > Poaceae > Triticum > Triticum urartu. The sequence continues at coordinate 102,950,285 of NC_053024.1, forward strand.
TGGGCATACTGAATACTAGCCACTTTCTCGTGAATGACAAGTGAATAAACACTCATCGTGAGAATAACCCACCTAGCATGGAAGATACTGACAGCCCGCGGTCACTACATGAGCGATTCGGGCATACAAAACAGATTATTATTTGAAGGTTTAGAGTTTGGCGCATGCAAATTTACTTGGAATGACAAGTAAATACCGCATATAGGTAGGTATGGTGGACTCATATGGAAAAACTTTGGGTTTAAGAAAGTGGATGCACAAGCAGTATTCCCGCTTAATACAAGTGAAGGCTAGCAAATAGATTGAGGAGCGACCAACTAGAGAGCGACAACGATAGTAAACATGCATTGAGGTTAATCAACATTGCGTGCAAGCATGAGTAGGATATAAATCACCATGAACATAAATATCGTGGAGGCTATGTTGGTTTTCATTCAACTACATGTGTGAACATGTGCCAAGTCAAGCAACTTGAATCATTCAGAAGAGGAGACCATCCTCTCATACTACATCATAACCATTTTAAAACCATGTTGGCTGATACGTCTCCAACGTATCTATAACTTCTGATTGTTCCGTGTTGTTATATTATCATTCTTGGATGTTTTACAATCATTTTATAGCAACTTGTTGCACTTTTTATTTGCATCTTTTATTTCGTGTTTATTCGAGATCTATTTATCCAATCTATCACAATTTTATACCGTCAACTTGATAATTTCCTACACCATTACCCGTAAGAGGGATTGACAACCCCTCATAAGCGTCGGGTTGCAAGTATTTGTTCTTTGTGTGCAGGTACCGTTTACATAGTGTTGCTTGGTTCTCGTACTGGATTGATACCTTGGTTTCATAACTGAGGGAAATACTACCATAGTTGTTCTACATCATCCCTTCCTCTTTGGGGAAATACCGACGCAGTTCAAGCCGCATCAAAAGGAATTTTCTGGCGCCATTGCTGGGGAGACATCATCAACATCTATCAGGCTCCTAATCACAAATCTCATCTCCTTGCAATTTACATTATTTGCCATTTGCCTCTCGTTTTCATCTCCCCACTTCACAAAAAATTGCTGTTTTATTCGCCCTCTTTTTCGTTCGCCATTTTCTCGTCATATCTCTTATTTGCTTGAACTTGTTGGCATGAGTGACTTTGGTATGGCAGAAATAGATGATGGCCTAAAATTGGACGATCTGGCAATCTCGATGCCAAACTTTTGTTTTGGGGCATGGGAACGTTATGGGAAAGGAACATATACATGAATTTTTCAATTCTGTTGGAAATTTGACTCTTGGTGATGTTCCCATACTTAAAAGAACTAAATCTTATGCGGAGGCTATTTCAGCACTAGTTCTGAAACTTGAAAAATAGATTTATCCGTACCCATCCTACCATGCAAAGATTGTTTTACGAGCTACCCGCTATAAAGGATCCTAAGGCTAAAAAGCTAGCTACCCTTGTTCTTATGAATGAATTTGACTATATAGTACAGGAAGCTAGGGAATTTTTTGAATTATATGGGATGAGTCATGAAAAACCACGGATAAATGAGATCCTTTATAATAGTGATTTTGTGTTGAGACATTTGCTTGGAAATAATCAAATTTTTATGACAATCTTAAAAGGAAAGCCATGTTTTAGATATAATCCAACAAGTTTTTTAATGATGTTAATCAACACTATTCTTGGATTGTTGTGGGAAATCAAAGGGGCTACGTAGACGGGCAACTTGATAATGCTAAAGTTTCTATGGATAATGTGTTTCAAGTGTTTTTTTGCAAAACCTCCTGATAAGAACACATCTATCAAGAATAAGAAGAAATACAATAATTAGATCTATGCATTATGCCTAGCTAGGGGCATAAATCGATAGCGCTTGTTAGGAGGCAACCCAATGAATAAAATTTATTTTTGTCTTTTTCTTTCTATTCTTGAGTGTTTGCACAATTATGCTACTGTTATGATTGTGTTTTTTTATGTTTTAGTTAGTGTTTGTGCCAAGCAAAGCCTTTGGGATCATGTTGGGTGATAGTTGATTTGATCTTGTTGAAAAACAGAAACTTCTGCGCCCAGAAAAACAATTTTATTTAAACACAGAAGCGCGATAAAATCTTGATTTTTGTACACAAGGTTAATATACAATTTCCCCCATTTTACTAATTTTTCAGAATTTTTGGAGTTACAAAAGTATTCTAAGTTTTCAGATTGCTACAGACTATTCTGTTTGTGGCAAATTCTGTTTTCTTTGCGTTGTGTGCTTATTTTGATGTATCTATGGTTTGTATTGGAAGGTATAAGCCATGTTAAAGTTGGAATACAGTAGATATAATGCAAAATAAAATATGAATGGGCTTGCTATAGTACTTAGAGTAGTGATTTGCTTTGTTATACTAACGGATCTCAAGAAGGTTTTGTTGAGTTTTGTGTGATTGAAGTTTTCAAGTTTTGGGTGAGATCACGATGGATGAAGGAATAAGGAGTAATAAGAGCCTAAGCTTGGGGATGCCATGTGGCACCCCAAGTTATTACCCAAATAGGAACGAGCAGCTAAGCTTGGGGATGCCCCGAGTGGCATCCCCTCTTCCTTGTAGCGACCATCAGTATTTTAGTTGGAGCTATATTTTATTCATCACATATCATGAGTTTTGCTTGGAGCGTCTTGTATTATATGAGTCTTTGCTTGTTTTCTTTTTGTTTGAGTCAAGTATCCTTGCTTAACACACCTATTTGGGAGAGCCTAAATTATGCTATGATTTGTTGGAATTGCTCTAGTGCTTCACTTATATCTTTTTGAGCACGGTGTTCTTTAGTATTTTTGAAGAAATGCTCATGCTTCACTTAGATTTATATGAGAGTTAGTATATTTTTTAAGAAATTCTCTCATGCTTCACTTATATTATTTTCAGAGAAGAAAATTTTTATGCTCATGTTCTTCAATTAAATTTGTTTGAGCTATCAAAAGCAACATATGAAACTAGTCCCAAAGTGATTGATATTCAAGATGGATATAATAAAAACTTTCATGAAGATCATTGGAGAAAATAAACTTGATTCTATGTAATAGTTTTGCGATATGATGATAGTGATATGTGAGTCATGTTGATGAGTTATTATGGTTTAGTAAGAATACTGATGTTAAGGTTTGTGATTCCCTATGCAAGCACAAAAGTCAATAGTTATGCAATGAATTTACATCCTAATTGTGGTGCATTATTCGATGTTAGTTATGGTCAATGCTCGCTTATGAGATTTTTCGTTTCTTGGTTGGATTCTTCTCAATCTTTTGCTAACCTTCACTTGTACTAAGTGGGATTACTACTTGTGCATCCAAACTCCTTAAACCCAGTTTTGCCATATGAGTCCACTAGACCTACCTATATGTGGTATTTCTGTGTCGTTCTTACACTACTGGAATCTGGCACTTTGCCATCTGCCATGGCAGATGGCAAAGGCATGGTTGGCGGATGGCAAAGGCTTTGCCATCTGCCAGCAGATGGCAAACTGTTTGTCTGAAACCCTGCCGGCAAAGGCTTCTTTGCCATCTGTTGGCTGATGGCAAAGAGCCTATGGCTTTGCCATCAGCTGGCAGATGGCAAAGCCTCTTAACGGGGTTAGCCCCGTTAGAAGGCTAACGGCATACTTTTCCGTCAGCCAGCAGATGGCAAAGGCTGCAGGCTCTTTGCCGTCTGCGAGCAGATGGCAAAGTATGCAGGCTCTTTGCCGTGTGCCAGCAGATGGCAAAGGCTGCATGCTTTGCCGTCTGCCAGCACATGGCAAAGAGCTCTGCCATCTGCTGGCAGATGGCAAAGAGCCCAAATAGGCCAGCCCAAATTTTACATGTAGATGACACGTGGCCTCTTTACCATCTGCTAGTAGATGGCAAAGTGACTATATTGCCCCATTTAATTTTGTTTTTTCTTGTATCAATTCATTTTCACAGAAAATCAAACACAAATATATTTATATGACCAATATAGCATATTCAACACATATTACCAATAGTCATGAACACATATATCCAATACATGTTACCAATAGTAGCAAGTTTCATCCGTACATACACATAGTTTCATCAATATTACACAGTTTCATCCATAGGTAGCAAGTTTCACAAGGTCAAAACAAAAACTAAATACAAGCACTCCATCAACCCAAGCTTCCGTGATCTTAAGCAAATCTGTAAAATGGGAAAGAAGAAAGTTAGAAGAAGAAGACTCGAAGAAGATTATTATGATGCAACTAAAATGTGAAGATTATTATGATGTCCGAGTTCAATTTGTTTTCTATCATGTCCTATCATTGTGTTGTTCACTCCAAGGATTAATTCCCGAATATACTCACCTGCAATCTTGGATGCCATATATCATATATCCGGTTACAGTTTTTTACATCTTTGGATAGCAGAATAAATTGGTCCCATTATTAATGAACTGGTGAACACTTGATGCAAAGGAGCATGTCATCTATTAGTTTCTCACTGATCGAACTACCACTGTATAGGTCATTATGTTCACATAAAAAAGGAATTGGAAGTTGAGCATGCTCTCATGTGCTCTTTGTTTCTAAATCTCCTAGACTGAGCAGAGGCAGGCACGTGGAGATGATCATGAACCAACACGTTATGGATTCTGATGTCAATGGTGGGGAGTATTTTAGAAAACGTTTTGTTCAAAAGGTGTGCTCAAGTTTAGATGCAGAGAGGTCTGCACCACTGTATTCATAACCATCCGTACATTATGGTGGAGTTGAGGAAAGGAGCATTACCAGGGATGTGATTTTAGCAGCATCTATAGATAAATGGCTGCTACAAAGGGCAGAAGATGCATGCAGTCACCAGCATCAACTTTTGGAGTGTGCGCTACTGGGATCAGTCTCTCCAGCTTCAGGTAAGCTATTCACTCAGCCACTCAGCTATTTATGTCAGATCTAGAAGTATTTTCTATAACACACCATGTGTTAGTTTGATCTGATAAGGTTGAAATACTATGAAGCTCATGGCAATCAATGGATTGATTTTGGGGAGTATAGTTTCTGTAATTACTGTGACAGTATGAAACATATATTGCTATATAATCAAGATTTAATGTACACTATTCAGTATACCTGATATGACTATGATAGAGAGAACATAATATACTGTATTTTATTTGTAATTTTGTATACATCTATCTATCTATCTATATGTATCTATCTATAGCTATACTAATTATATATAGACGCCCAACAAATTACACATTAATCAAAAAATAAGAGCCGTTCTATCTAATCCATGTAATCCTTGGCTGAAATCTTGACCAAGAAAAAATCAGCCAGAAAAAACTTCTTGAACGGTCCACAAATAACAAACTATCTTTTTTTAGAAGACTCGCAGTTTTCACGGCTATAGAAGAAATAGAAGCCGAGTGAGATACTCCCTATCAACAACCGTGAAGATAAGTTAGAAAAAAAACATGAAAGGATATACAAAAGCGCTTAAAAGGAGAAGAAGCCGAAAGAGATAAGGGTCACAGTCCTTTCATGTACAAGCCAAGGACACCCCAAAAGTATCTACCTTCTCCACGTCTCTTTCTCTCTCCTTTAAGAAAACAACCTGAAGCAACAACGGGCCATGTAATCTCCATGGTCTCCTTAGCCCCAGGAACAAATCATGTTGCTCTCAAATTGTGCAAGCAAGTTCGGGCGTCGATCCGATGTGCTCAAGGAGTGTATTGCATCACAATTGTTTTGTTAAGGTTTGTTTTCTCATCTACATGAGGTTTGTTTTCTCATAATCTTTTGTTCTGAATTTCTTTCTTCCCTTGAATCTACCAAGACTTTGGATCGGGTTCAATTTGTTTTCTATACTATCATGTGATAGTGTTCTTCTTTCCAAGGATTAAATCCCGAATATTTTCACCTACAACATATGGATATCTAATCGAGATCATCAGGTCAGATCTGGTGAGCTTATAAATTAAACCTGGTGTCTAGACAAGCAACATCACAAGAAGGAGCATCCTTTCAGTTGTCAACATCGAGCTGGTCAAGCTACTCCAAATTCAATTTTTGCACCGACAAAATATGTCCAGTAACTTTCTGTGAATCACATGTGACAACAACTATTTTTTTCTGACAACTACAGGTTAAATAGAGCATGACCAGCTGCATCGACTGCTCTTAACTGATTCCTACCTACAGCTCTATAAATAAGCAAGTGTTCATCTGATACCTATTGACTGCAGGTTGGGGATAATTAGCAACATAATATTGATACATAGAAATACTGAGTGAGAGTATGACCAGCTGCATCGAGTGCTCTTCTAATAATTCCGCATCAGCTGCCACTCATCTTGACGCCCACGCCAAGCCTCATATAGATGGTAGGATATCTTCTGTACATAGTAGTTCTTTTGTAACCTGATTGTAATATCATCAATGATGTATCTGTGTAGTCCATATATATGTGAATATGAGACGGGCGAGGTGTGCAATTAGCAGCCCGTTCTTTCTGAGCTATACGAGTTTTTCTTGGTTATCGTATTTCGGCGGTTTCATATTTAGAGAAGTTTATGAAATTACACATCATATGCCTATTTAATAAGGATGTGTTTCACTGGTACCTGTTTTGGCTGATTGAGGTTAATAAGCAACAATATATTGTAAATAAAAATATTGAGCTTTTCCCAATTTGTGGCGCCTAAGTTTTATTTTGGCAGTTTCATATTACAAAATGTTATGAAACTAAATAGCATAGAATTCCTGCAAAAAAAAGAAACCGTGCTTTTTGATAAATAATAAGATGTCTGCAAATGGTTTCGCATCTTGAAGTGATGCTATGAGAACTTTGAAATATATGATAAATTTTTACTAACAATATCAATGATAAATATATGGTTGTTTTTGTAAGTTGCATTGCTTAAAGATTTTTCGAAAGCAATACCTGAATCTGGCTTTTGTATAGTTCTTTTTGTTTTACCTTTTTTATGGATTAACTTAGCACATATACTGTATTTATTTTCAAACTCTCAAAGAATTTGTTGAGGAAGATGATTCCTCTACATAGTCTATATAGGTGAACTATGAACCCTTTGGTTCTTTACACCGGCGTGAGTATATGATGCAGAGAATAAAGTGCTTTCCATTTGACCTGTTGATTAGTAGCGTACACGTTGCACTAGAAAATCATAATTTAGAAAAGGTTCATTCTTAGGATCTGTTGGTTAGGACATCACGTATTGCTATATATGGATTAAATGCCCAAAAAATCCAATTCTTATGGTAAAATATAGTAGAAAGACTAGCCCATGCATCGCACGGGTTTGACGACTAGTAGTGTTAACCACTGTATGCAGTAACTGAATTTCAAATCCACAGCACAGCAATGGAAATCAGCAATTAGCAATCGGCAATCGTAAACAGGCCGTGACGGAGCTCACCTCGAGCGCTTCGACAGTGAGGAGCAGGACAATGATCTTCTCGGAGAACCTCTGGCGCTCCTCGTGGTCGTGCGAGAGGTGGCGCCTGTAGGAGAGGTTGTAGAAGAGGGACCGGAGCTCCTTGAGCTTGGCCTTGGCGACGGCGAGATCGCGCAGGCAGCTGAGCACCTGGGAGCGGTGGGCGAGGTGCGCCCTGTAGTTCATCTGGATGAGCAGCGCGGCATCCTGCGGCGACAACTCCTTGGCCTTCCCCTTGCCGTTCCCCATGGCAAAGGCTGCATCATCAGAAAGAGAGACAAATGTCAGGCGGTCGGTACACATATGACAGTAGTGCATTGCAAGGGAGCAGAATCCTCAAGCTGATATCATTCAGAGCAGAGTTCAGTTAATCTGTAGCCAGTACTAAGCACATATCTAGAGTGTGGACACTAGCATCCTCTAAAATTCCAAATTTTCTCTCAAATCCAGCGAGAGGTAACTTGGTTCTATTGGAAATTCTACTGGAAATCACACATTTCGTTCAGATCGGGCCACAGAACCCAAACCCCCACAAAAATCTCATCTTTTGTGCTGAGTACCGTACCTTGCGAATGGCGTCGCAGCCGGCAGTATTGTCCTCGGGGATCTCCTCGATCTGGACGCACGTCCTCGCCGGCTTCTTCTTCTTCTTGTCAACCTCCTTGTCCTTGGTGGAGGCCTTGATCTTCTTGGGCTTCTCCGGCCCGCACTCCTCGACCTCTAGCTCATCCTCGTCGTCGTCGGAGGCGGTGAAGTCCTCCTCCCAGGTGTAGGCATGCGACCATGGCTCGAACGAGCCTTTGCCCTTGATCTCGGTGCCCCACTTGGTCTTGGTCTTGCCTCCGGCGCCGCCCTTGGACTTGGCCTCCCACCTCCACTTGCGGTCGAATCCGTCGTCGTTGGGGAGGTGAGCTCTGCCTCCCACTTGAGCGCCCGGCCCCCGCCGCGTGGCTTCTCCTCCGCCGTCCACTTGACCTTCCGGCCGCCGGGCTCCGTTGCCGCGTAGGTGTACTTGTAGCGCGCCGGTTGCAGGGCGGCCGCGCGGGCCGTGAGCTCGAGCGCGGCGACGCGGTCGGTGAGGTCGTGCAGGAGGAAGGCGTGTGGGGAGGGGATGGGGGGCGGGGCGAAGAAGGGGTCGGTGGGGAGGTAGAGGTCGAGGAGGTCGGGGTGGTGGGGGAAGGCGAAGCGGGATGGGTATGGGGGTGGGAGGAAGGGGCGCAGGAGGCGGAGAGGGAGGAGGTAGGTGGTGGTGTGTGGATGAGATGCGAACGTCTTTTTTTACCTGGATGGGTGGGGAGAGAGGGAGGGGATAACCCCACAGTTTTTTTTACCTGGAAAAAAGTAACCCCATCTCTTTGCCATCTGCCAGCAGATGGCAAAGAATCTTTGCCGTCTGCTGGCAGATGGCAAAGAGGTGGGGCTGGTACGCCGTTACATGCTTGACGGCCATAGGATTTGCCAACCTCTTTGCCATCTGCTGGCAGATGGCAAAGATTATTTGCCATCCACTAGCAGATGGCAAAGAATTGGCTGATGGCAACCATGTTCTTTGCCGTCTGTCAGTTCTTTGCCATCTGTTTTTTATAAGCAGATGGCAAAGACGTTCTTTGCCATCAGCTGGCAGATGGCAAAGAGCTGGCTGATGGCAAATTCCCTATTTCCAGTAGTGTTAGGAAATTTGTATGTGCCATCTCTAATTTTCAAAATAAATTTCCTTTTGTGTGCCCGTACATCTCATGAAACGGTAGGGGGTAACTGATATTTTCCATGCTAGATGTGTTATTCTCAAGACGAGTGTTTATTCACTTGTCATTGCATGAGAGTACGACAAAGTTATTAGGGATGCCCAGTCCCGAAATGAAAAATGAATTTACTTTATGTTGTCAAATAATAAATTCCTTGGAAAGTGTTGGTATGGACGGCACCCATGGATGCAGTTAGCCGTGGAATGTGAAACTATGGTAGAAAAAGGAATAAACTTTATTTTCTGTTTGGGAACCGCCTATGATATATCTAGCATGGAAAGTATTGGGAACTGCTCAATCATTTTCATTGACAGGAAAAGCATGCCACCCAAAATGTTTTATCTCTATATTTTTCCGCTTTGATCTCTGGCACCTCTACAAATCCCTACTTCCCTCTGCGAAGGGCGTTTCTTTTTTTACTTTATGAAATTTTAATTTTTATTTAACTCTCCATCTTCTCTTATAAAGCACCAACTAAGGGGCACTATGATCGTACTTGAGCATTGGGTGTAGCTAATATGTGAGTGTGTCTCATGAATGGATCAATGATTGAGTATAATGGGCTAGGGATAGCTTGCTTTAGAGTTGATATTTTGAAAGACATGGTTGCTTGTTGATATGCTTGAGTATTGAAATCTTCTTATCAAAACTAGACAATTGCCTTGAATCATATAAAAGTCCAAATGTCCATGATACAAAAGAAAATAATATGTGATGAACATGATAGGCAGCATTCCACATCAAAAATTCTTTTTTTATCATTTACCTACTCGAGGACGAGCATGAATTAAGCTTGGGGATGCTGATACGTCTCCAACATATCTATAATTTTTCATTGTTCCATGCTGTTATATTATCATTCTTGGGTGTTTTACAATCATTTTATAGAAACTTTATATCATTTTTTGGAACTAAGCTATTGACATAGTGCCCAGTGCCAGTTGTTGTTTTTTGCTTGTTTTTTACTTCATAGAAAATCAATACCAAACAGAGTCCAAATGAGTGAAACCTTTTGGAGATTTTTTCTGGACCAAAAGACACACGATGGGCCAAAAGAAGTACCAGAGGGGGGCTCCGAGGGGAGCACAACCCACCTGGGCGCGCCTGGGGGCCCAGGCGTGCCCTGGTGGGTTGTGCCCACCTCAGCCGCCTCCCTCACATGCTCTTTGCTCTATAAATACCCCGAAAATCCAAAAACCCTAGGGAGTCGACGAAACACAATTCCAACCGCCGCAAGTTCCAGAAACACCAGACCCAATCTAGACACCATCTTGGAGGGGTTCATCATCCTCATTGGTGTCTCTCCGATGATGCGTGAGTAGTCTAGTAGAGACCTTCGGGTCCGTAGTTAATAGTCAGATGACTTCCTCTCTCTCTTTTGATTCTCAATACAATGGTCTCTTGGAGATCTATTTGATGTAACTCTTTTTGTGGCGTGTTTGTTGGGATCCGATGAACTTTGAGTTTATGATTAGATATATTTTATCCATGAAAGTTATTTGAGTTTTGATCTCTTATATGCATGATTGCTTATAGCCTCTTATTTCTTCTTTGAATCTTTGGTTTAGTTAGGCCAACTAGATCGATTTTTCTTGCCATGGGAAGAGGTTCTTTGTGATGGGTTTGATCTTACGGTGATCAATCCCAGTGACAGAAGGGGACATGACACATATGTATCATTGCTATTAAGGATAACATGATGGGCTCTATTCCTACATGATTAGATCTTGTCTAAATCATGTCATCGTTTTTATTGCATTACTCTGTTTCTCCATGAATTTAATACACTAGATGCATGCTGGATAGCGGTTGATGTGTGGAGTAATAGTAGTAGATGTAGGCAGGAGTCGGTCCACTAATCTTGGACGTGATGCCTATATATTGATCATTCCCTGGATATCGTCATAATTATTTGAAGTTATATCAATTGACCAACAGTAATTTGTTTACCCGCTATGCTATTTTTCTTGAGAGAAGCCACTAGTGAAATCTACGGCCCCCGGGTCTATTCTTTATCATATTTGCTTTGAGATCTATCTTTGTTCACTTTTATTTTTAGATATATTATTCCAAAAACCCAAAAATACCTTGCTGCACTTTTTATTTGCATATTTTATGTTGCTTTTATTCAAGATCTATTTATCCAATCTATCACAATTTTATCTCGTCAACTTGCTAATTTCCTACGCCTTCACTTGCAAAGAGGGATTGACAACCCCTCATAAGCGTCGGGTTGCAAGTATTTGTTCTTTGTGTGCAGGTACCATTTACATAGTGTTGCTTGGTTCTCCTACTAGATTGATACCTTGGTTTCATAACTGAGGAAAATACCTATCGTAGTTGTGCTGCATCACCCCTTCCTTGATAACCCACAAGTTAGGGGATCGCAACAGTTTTCGATAAGTAAGAGTGTCGAACCCAATGAGGAGCTAAAGGTAGAACAAATATTCCCTCAAGTTCTATCGACCACCGATACAACTCTGCGCACGCTTGACGTTCGCTTTACCTAGAACAAGTATGAAACTAGAAGTACTTTGAGGTGTTGTTGGATAGGTTTGCAAGATAATAAAGAGCAAGTAAATAAAAGGTAGGGGCTGTTTAGATAAAGAAACAATAAAGTAAATATAGCGAGTGTGGAAAAGTGGTGGTAGGAGTTGCGAAATTGTCCCTAAGCAATTGACTACTTTACTAGACCGATAGCAAGTATTATGTGGGAGAGGCCACTGCTAGCATGTCATCCCTGACTTGGAATTCTATGCACTTATGATTGGAACTATTAGCAAGCATCCGCAACTACTAATGTTCATTAAGGTAAAACCCAACCATAGCATTAAGATATATTGGTCCCCCTTCAATCCCGTATGCATCAATTTCTATGCTAGGTTGAAGCTTCTGTCACTCTTGCCCTCCAATACATAGTCCTATCAACATACAACTAATCCTATGGTGTGATCCACGCGCGCGCTCATATGATGGGCACCAAAGGACAGCAACATAACCACAAGCAAATTAAATCAATCATAGCAATTCATCAACCACCGATAGGACAACGAAAATCTACTCAGACATCATAGGATGGCAACACATCATTGGATAATAATATGAAGCATAAAGCACCATATTCAAGTAAAGGGTACAGCGGGTTGCGGGAGAGTGGACCGCTGTAGATAGAGGGGGGAAGGTGATGGAGATGTTGGTGAAGATGGCGGAGGTGTTGGTGAAGATCGCGGTGATGATGATGATGGCCACGGCGGCATTCCGGCGCCATCGGAGGAGAGGGGGAGAGGAGCCCCCTTCTACCTCTTCTTCCTTGACCTCCTCCCTAGATGGGAGAAGGGTTTCCCCTCTGGTCCTTGGCCTCCATGGCATGGGAGGGGCGAGAGCCCTTCCGAGATTGGATCTATCTCTCTGTTTCTCTCTGGTTCTGCGTTCTGTTCAGGCTATGTTTCACCGTTTCGTATATATATGGAGATCCGTAACTCCGATTGGCCTGAAACCTTCGCCGTGATTTTATTCCGAATATTAGCTTTCTTGCGGCAAAAGAAGAGCGTCAACCGCCTTACGGTGGGCTCACGAGGGTAGGGGCGCGCCCTAGGGGGGCGCCCCCTGCCTCGTGACCACCTCGGGCACTGGTTCGCGTTGATTTTCCTTCCGAATTTTCCATATTTTCCAAAAATAAGCTCCGTCCGTTTTTATCCCGTTTGGACTCCGTTTGATAGGGATATTCTGCGAAACCCAAAACATGCAACAGACAGGAACTGGCACTGGGCACTAGATCAATATGTTAGTCCCAAAAATAATATAAAAAGTTGCCAAAAATTATATGAAAGTTGAATAATATTGGCATGGAACAATCAAAAATTATAGATACGACGGAGTTGTATCATTCCTCTTTGGGGAAATATCGACGTAGTTCAAGCCACATCTTGGCACACACGATAAACCATTATCCACTCCTAGCTAATTAAGCATGGCATGAGTAACTATAATCTCTAATTGTAATTGCAAACATGTTTCATTCATAATGGGTTGAATCAAGAATGATGAGCTAATCATATTTACAAAAACAAAATAGGTCGAGTTCATACCAACTTTTCTCCACCTCAATCATTTCTCAAATATCGTCATTATTGCCTTTCACTTGCATAACTGAACAATGTGAATAATAATAAGAGTGCACGTGCATTGGACTAAGAGCTAATCTGCAAACATTTATTCAAAGGAGAAACAATGTAATATGGGCTCTTTGTTAGATCAACAATAATGCATATGAGAGCCACTCAACATTTTCATTGTGGTCTTATCCTTACGACCCAAAGAAAAATAAAAGAATTTCAAAGAAACACACTGAAATATTTTTGGAGTTTTTGTTTTTCTAAAGAAAGTAGAACAACAATGAGAAAAACTATTTACACGGGAAAGCTCCCAACATGCAAAATAAGAACGAGAAATATTTTTGTATTTTCTTTTAATACTACAACTAATTAAACTAGAAAGAAAAACTAAAAAGAAGCGAGAAATATTTTTTTGGATTTGATCAAAGTTTTTCAAACACACAAGAAGAAAGCAAGAAAAATAAACTAACATGGATTATACAATGAAAAAGGATGAACAGGGACTATTGGAGCGAATGTGTGAACATGAATGCAATGTCGGTGAGAGATACATACTCCCAAGCTTAGGATTTTGGCCTAAGTTGATCTAGGGCAACGGCAGACCTGGATAATATCCGGTGTTGTAGCTGGGGTTGTACCCGATTGCAGGTGCTACCGCCTGGCGAGCTGCCTCATGGAGGCGAGCTGTCTCTCTCGCTCTCTCATATTCGTCTGCCTCCTCCCTATAAGTATAAAATATCTCTGTTTTGTCTGAAACTCAAAGAAGGTAGGAGAAGGAAGGGTAACATAGATGACCCGACGTCTGTCAAAAATTAGTATGTACTGGAGAGGTAACTCGCTCCTCTCAAGAAACTGGGAATGTTCCATAGCATCATAATCAAGAAAAGCAGGTGGTAGTTGAGCATAATTTTCTCTTATGGGAACACCAAGATATGTAGCTAAACGAGTGGCATAAATTCCACCAAAGAAATCTCCATCTTTAGCATTATTATGTAATCAGCATGCAATGGTAGCCCCCAAATTAAATTGTTTATCGCTCATCACTGCACTCTTAAAAATGCTAAGACCAGGAGTGCAAAGATGGCTATGGTCATGTTTACCATTAATTCATATACCAATGAAGAGAGCAAAATAATGTAATGCGGGAAAATGAATGCTCCCTATAGTTGCTTGTGTTATGGTTCTGGTTTCATCCACAGTAATGCTAGCAAGGAAATCAACACATTCAAACCTACGAGGTTCAATACATATGCCCCATTGCGGAATCTTGCATGAATCATTAAATTATTCAAGGTCAATGCTAAATGATTTATCATATAGATCAAATAAAATAGAATGTGTGTATTGCGATGGACAGAATACTTAAATCTCCGCACAAAGGAATCGGTAAGGTTGTAGTACTGCAAACACTTATCTGACACAAACTCCGCCAGGTCGGCGTTGCGCACGTACATATGAAATTCTTCTTTGAAACCTGCACGACTCATGAAGTGATCCGACAACCACTCGCAAGGTTGCACTTGAGCCTCCCACGGCGGTTCAAGGTCTAACTCCGGTATAGCGGGCCTTGCGTATTTCTTCTTCGAGGAACCATCTCGGAACATATTCCTAAACATTTTCTCCCTCTGAAAAATTTCTAAAAATTTTAGTGACTCAAAATAAAAGCGAACCAAACTCAACAAGATTGATAGCAACTACTCCTATAAGTGTCTAGAGGCTATATCATGCAACAAAACTACTTAGGAGCATATAAATTTGACATGCAAGCTCAAGAACATGGTCACCACAACAACAATTTTTTTGCAATATATAAAGCACTAGAACAAAAACTAATTGGACCATTGGAGGAGTCACATACCAAAGAACAATCTCCCAGAACAGTTTCAGAAACGGAGCTCCGATCAAGGAGAACAAAAATGGCAGCAAGATGAGCAAGAACACGGGTTTGAGCATTGGTGTGATTTTTTCTGGAGGAAGACGAAGTGGATGGGTGGCTGGAATAAGTGACACTACTGGAATTAGCTTATTTGCCGTCTACCAATTCTTTGCCGTCTGCTGGTTGACGACAAAGAAGGTCTTTGTCGTCCGCTTACAGAAAACGGACGGCAAAGAACTGGCCGATGGCAAAGAATGTCTTTGCCATAAGCCATTTCTTTGCCATCTGCTAGCGGACGGCAAAGAATCTTTGTCGTCAGCTGGCGGACGACAAAGAGAGAGGTGGGCCCCACTAACAAGCTGCTTAGAAAAAACCTAACAGACCCCCTCTTTGCCTTCTTCTAGCAGACGACAAAGAGCAAAAAAGTGAATGACAAAGGAGGGCGGACGGTAAAGAGTTGACCTAACTAACGACCGAGCTCCACCCCGCCCCTCTTTCTCTCTCTTTGTTTCTGTACTCTCTCCTCGACGACCACCGCCACCCGCCACCGCCCCTTGCCCCTCCACTCGCCCACCCACCGCCCCTCGCCCGTCACCCCGACCACCCGCCGCCCCCTTGCCCCACCACCCCACCACCCGCCGCCACCCCTTGCCCCGTAGCCCTCGCCCCGTCGCCTTGCACCCCTCCCCTGCGGCGTCGCGACCTCCACCACACCCCCGCCGCCCCTTCCACTCCGGCCAGTCGTGCCGAGGCTGTCCAGCCACCCCGCCCCCTCCCCTCCCCTGCGTCGCCGTCCCCGCCCCGTCCCGCCCCCTCCACCGGGCCGCCGCCTCCTCTAGCGGCCGCCCTCCCATCCACCGGTCGCCCCGTGCCTCCTCCACCGGCGATCCCCTACAGGTGAGTTCTTCCCCCTTTTTTTAGTTTAGTTTCTTTTAGTTTAGTTTCTGTTTTTGTTATAGTTATAGTTATAGTTATAGTTATAGTTATAGTTATAGTTATAGTTTAGTTTTAGTTTTAGTTTAGTTTAGTTTTAGTTTAATTTATTTTAGTTTATTTTATATTAGTTTTATTTTTCATTTAGAAGAAGAAGAGTAGAAGGAGGTGGAGGAGGAGGAGGGAGGAAGAGGAGGAGGGAGAAGAAGAAAGAACAAGAAGAATGTCGTGGAATTGTCATGGCAGATGTCCTCGTGAAAGGACTTAGTCGCGGAGCCATCGCTACGGGTTAGCTTGAAGGGGTTAAACCGGACAAGGGGACACGGGAGTTTATACTAGTTCGGCCCCTTCGATGAAGGTAAAAGCCTATGTCTAGTTGTGATTGGTATTGCTAGGGTTTCGAAGGCCTGGGAGCGAATCCGCTTTGTCTGGCTCTCGAGTTGTTGTTCTTTCTTGAATCGCCACCGGGTCACCCCTTTATATACTCAGGAGGACCCCGGCCGGTCTACAGAGTCCCGAGGCTAGCTCATACAAGTGTCCGCCTCGGTCTCCTCTTTCCTATCTTATAATATTAGTTTATACAATCATGGCGGTTTACTACCATGGGCCCTAAATCGCCTACGGGCTCTGGGCCTCTAAGCCTTATCCGTAAAGCGCCATCTTCTGGGTTTCCTTGGGCTTCAGCATAGGTGAGGTTGAACCGGCCCCTCCTGGGCGGTTTACCCTTAATGGTTATATCCTCAACACCAGGCCCCAGATTGATTTGAACCTGTTCATGTCAATCTTCAATCTTTAGAAAAAACTACTTGACTTTCTGACAATTCTCATAAACTGCCATATTGTCTTCTCCCTGTGAACTTTGGTGAACCGCCATGATGTCATCCTCTGACACCGCAGTAAATCATTGTGACGTCATCCCTGTATAAAAAGATTTATGAAGATTCCTTTCTCTTTAATTAATTCCCGAAGATCGAGGAGACATCTACATCCTTTTTTGCCGCTCCCGACTCCTCGATTTTCGCGGCTCCTATTTTATTCCACTTCCCTTATAAATAAGACTGGGGTGCCTTCCATTTCCCCCCTTTCCTATTCACATCGTCTTCCTCCTCGTGACCCGAAGACCTCAAGCATCGCCGCCGCCGCGTCGTTGATCTTCCAGCCTACACCAACAAGGCCGCTACATCACCCTGTTCGTACCAGATCTCTTAAGATACTCCGCCGCTGCGTGTCTCTGGTAAATACTCCTTCCCTTTACTTGTTAAATCTGCATTAGGGTTTCGAAGTTTCTTTGGTGTTCGTCAGTGTTCATCAGCACTTCCTCTGCTTTTCCTTTAGCATCGTACTGAATCTAGCTAGGCCTGATAGTTTCCCCTTGCGGCTGGATCTGTAGCTTTAATCTGCTGTACTACAGCATCTTACTGTTCCTATATAAATCCGTATCTGAACCTTCTCTGTTCTGTTTAACACCATTGTAAAGCTCAGAAAAATTTGTCTTTTGAACAACGGTAGATCCAAAATTATATCACCATCTTATGAAACTTGTTTCCGCAACACTTAACAAATTTTCAGATTGGGTTCTGCCTCCAATGGGCGGTTTATCCTTTAGTATTGATAATCCTTCGTATGTCATTAGCCCTCTCTTAAACTGCCATCTAGACTTTAAATAGCAATGCCTGGTTCACTTCATACGTATACCTTGAATTGCCGGTTTAACATTTGACAAACACATATGAACCGCCAATCGTAAACCGTCCATTTTCCTTTTACAGACTTTGTAAGATGACGAAGCAATTTTCTGCTTGCAACTGGGTTCCATCTCGGATCACAGAAACGCAAATCAATGAATATGTCACCACAGGCACTTTAGCTTCAAAAAATGTCCTCCATTGGCGAGTTCCTGGCCCTGAGTGCCCTCCTGAGCCTCAAGATGGAGAAGTGATTGTGTTCATGCAACATTTAGCTCGAGGTTTCAGTCCTCCCGGATCAAAAAATTTCCGGGATGTTCTTGCTAGGTTCCAACTTCATCCTCAAGATATTGGACCAAATTCTGTGTCCAAAAATATGTGATTTCCAAGTATTCTGCGAGGTTTACCTGCAAGAAGAACCAACTGTCGACCTCTTTCAAGATCTCTTTCACTTAAACCGCCGGACTGAATTTTCTGACGGACCCAATACTGAACTTGGCGGTGTGTCGATCCAAAAGAGGAAAGAGGTTGAATTTCCTCATGCCAAACTTCACAGCCATCCAAAAGACCGGAACCAAACCTGGTTCTACTGTCAGAATACTGCCCCTACTGAAGAGAATCCTTTACCGGGCTACCGTCCGCACCGGCTCAGCAATAATCACCCTTTACCGCAGAGATCGTCTACCAAAGACCGACAAGCCTATGCACCTCAACTCGCCAAACTCCAGGCTTTCCTTGCCAACGGTTTAACTGGTGTTGATCTCGTCCGCTGTTGGATTTCATGGTGCATTCTACCTTTAAGCCGCCGGCCCGGATTGATGTTTGAATATACCGGCAATACCAATGATCCATAATGGTTTAATGAAATAGAACTGACTGACGATGAAGTCACTGAAGGTGTAAAGAAAATACTTGACGAACCGCTCACCATATGTAATCAAATTGGTCTGCGTCCTTTTTATGCCTCCAACAAACCGCCAGCGGTAAATACTTTAACCTTGTACTTTTCCTGATCCTTCTGTGCTTTGACACTGCTATAATAACCCTTTGTGCAATCTCATAGGCCAGTAGCTCCTTCTGGAAAAGGAAATCTCAAGACAAAACGGCTAAGGCTCCTCGTGTTAAGACCAAGGTCATCAAGAGAGCTGCCAGAAAGAAAACTGCTGAGTCTTCAGAACCGCCAGAGGATGTCGGTGACTCGGATAAAGAGGTAAAGTTTGACTCCCTTGACTTCTATTCATATATTTTACTGATAATGATTACTCACAGGATGATGCGGAGGCCAGCCATGCAGATCATGTTGAGGTAATTTGTCTTTCTGACTCAGAACTTGTGCCGGTTCAACGATTTCGCCGTGCAGTTCGGAATGTGAAATGCTCTCACCCTGTTGCTCATTTGGATCAAAAACTTTCTTTGAAGACACAACAAACCGAAGGGCGTCGCACAACCCGGCACAGTGGTCAACAGGTCACTTCTTCCGGTTTACCTCATACACCAAACCGGAAATGTCGTCCAGAGGTTGCTTGTTCTCCTAAAAAAACGTTATCTTTTGAAAGGTTTCTTCCGATGCCCTCTCAATCCATCTGATTCAAACTATCAGGCATCTTCTAATTCGTCTGGCGGTTCATCAACCACTCAGCTGCCTCCACTGAAAACCGTCCCTGGGTAAGCATGCAGTCCTCCCTTCTCCTTCATAATTCAGTTAATCATGCTAATCCTTGTTTTAATATTAGTGCTAAAGCTTGTCTGAGTAAGAAGGCCAAGACCAGTGCCCCTACCGGCAAAGTTGAACCGGAGAAAGCTCCTGAAAATCCTGACAAAAATCTTGATAATCTCATGGATGATTCTGTCCCGCCAGAGCCAACTAACAATGCTGATCCGCCGGAAGCTGATCCGGCCACACATGAGGACACCTCAAATCCACGCGCTATACCTGCAAGTCCGGTTGCTGGTCCACTGAGGTCAACTGCTAATCCGCCAAGCCCAGCCAAAGATGATGATGTTATTGTTACTGGCACTGCTTATACCGCTCCGGGCGATCCAGTTATCTTGGCAAAACATACCGCCAAGGATGAGTTTACTTCTATGGGCAAGAGGAAGATGGAAGCTGACTTATCAAAATATGCTAATCTTTCTACCCAGGATCTTCATTCCGGATTCTTGAACCGGCTTTATACAAGCCGAGATAATGAGGCTGACTTGGTAAATCTGATGAAGGAACGCTATGAGGTAAACATTTTCATCCTTATCTTTGTATTTTCACTGCCTTGTATCCTGTAGCCCCCAAGGGCCGGTTTAGCTTGTAAAGACAAACCGGGACTTTTGAATTTCCAAACTGCACATTGTTGACTTTTAAGTTTTTTGAACAAATACACATTAGCCCCCAAGTGCCAGGATTGAAACTTGTATGAATCCTCGGGACTTTGAATAAGCAGTAAGAAAGAAGCAATCCGCATTAGCCCCCAAGTGCCAGGATTGAAACTTGTATGAATCCTCGGGACTTTGAATAAGCAGTAAGAAAGAAGCAATCTGCATTAGCCCCCAAGTGCCAAGTGTAGAACCGGTTGTATGCTTAGGACTTTTGACAAAATATTGATATGCTCCTCTGATTGTGGCAGGCTGACATAAACCATCAACGGACGCATATTGCTGATCTTCAAGAGAGTATCAAATATCATCAAGAAGAATCTTCTAAAGCCAAAGATGAACTTCGAGCCGCTTTAACTTCCATAGAACGACTGAAGGAAGAATTCAAGACTAAACGTGCCAATTGGGACACTGAGAAGCGTACATTGCTAAAACGGGCTGAAGACGCCGAATCTGCTCTTAAACCGGTGGCAGAAGAGCCTTCTGGGTTGAAGCATCAAGTGAACGCCATGACCTCCGCAATATTTGGTAAGTACTCCTAGCAAGGCATCTAAAATATCCATCTTGTAAGGTGCCGGTTGAAATATGAAATTCTTAAACCGTTGCAGGTAGCCGCATTACTCATCTAGGCTCAGATGTACGGATGAAGCTGAAAGCAGCATATACTCTGCTTGAACAACTATACACCGGTGCTCAACGGGTTATCTGCACAGCATCCTATGACAATCCGGCCCCAACACTGATCAAGGACACTCTGGCAAGGCTATCCATGGCACCAGCACATCTAGAAGAGGTAAAGAGATCTACTGCCAGGGCTGGCGCTTTGTTGGCACTTACCCGAGCCAAAGCGTGGATAGCTGACTTGGATCCGGTTGACCTTGCCAAAGGCTTTCCAAGCACACAGGAAAACGGGGCAGATTTTGATGATGAAGCCCTTAAAAGAGTGATAAGGGAAATGCATCCTCTGGCGAGTCAGCTGGCAGAAGATGCTAACTTGACTGTTCACCGATCTTATTATGATGCCAACAACAAACGGGTTAACACTGTCATCCCTGAGGCGCAAAATCTTATTCCGGGAATCCGTAAGCACACTTATGCCCCTGACATTGATCCGTCAGAACTTATTAGTGAAGAAGCTATCTTTCAGGCCTTAACCCGGATTGACTGGACCACCACAAACTTCCAGCCGCTAGGTGGGGAGGAGGAGGCTGATCCGACACCAGATGACCCATCAACTTCGCATCAACATGGTAATGAGACTTGATCCGGCAACTAGAGTGATGCTTCATAAACTTTGTTCTGCTGGAAACACCATACTTTGGGCCTTCAAGCGCCTTGTAATAGGCTAGTCAAAATACTTTAATCCATTGCCATCGTGCACTGGGATACACTTTGCGTTGATTCGTCATGATAATTTCGGTACTGGCTTATGTATTTTTACAATATTATGCAATCCCTGTGTCTGCATAAGGAAAATCTGTCCAGGCGGTTTACCACCGGACGGGTCAAAATACCCAACACAACTTGGTAAGCAACTATGGTTGCATCAATAAATCATACCTGTGATACAAAACATTGCTGTTGGTTTAGCAATTATGATTTGAAGAAGGGTGAAAACCCAACTTCCACCATGCCATGCTGGTATATATATGATATAGAACCGGGTTGTGATGAACACCGGCCGATTGCTGGAGACAAGGTGTCAAAGCCAGACCGGTTTTGAAGGATGACGGGTTACCTTTAATTGTATGCTTTAACAGAAGGTCCGTAAGCCATACTGGGTTAAAAAACACCGGCTTAACATAAACCTTACGAAAAACAAAACTTGGCAAGAAGAAAACAAAAACTATGGTCAAGGCTTTTCAAGGGCTGCCAGGCCCAAATCGAGGCTTTTCATGGGCTGCCAGGCCACTGAGTTAAACCATTTTGGCGAAGCCTTTTAAGATGGACCTCCAACTAACCAATTATCGTTTTAACTTTGACAAGTTCAGGGTCTCAATGAGAGTAACTGTCGAACGTTCGACGGGTCGTGCCAGGATTACCTGGATAGGAGTGGCTTACTTGATGAAGGCAGGTTAACCTGGGGTTTTAGGTGAATACACCAGGCTTCCAAGCCGTGGGTCGATACCCAGCTACAAGGGTCCTTTCAAACTCTTTGGTATTTGACACAAAGAGCCCCCAAGTAACTTTGTGAGCTGTGCTCAATGGGTGCCTATGTTTGAGTCGTGCTTTACGCAATCAAATTCTCTTTGGCCCCATGGTGTGAAGCTCCCAAGCTAGATGGTGGCATGGTAGCCGGGCTAACAGGTAGTACTTCGCTTTATTAGCTGAAGCCCCCAAGTTAACAGATATTTAAAGAAAAAACGACGGAGACCCTGCTTGATAGCAAGGATGCCGGTTTATTATATTGATCATAATATATACATTGTTGAAATATGTACATACGAAAAGCCTGTGGCTTCAAGTGTAATAAGGCTGTAGGAGAGCTATGTTCCATGGCCGCCGGGTCTCCTCTTCAGAGCTACGTGAGTCTTCTCGAACGTCAATGAGGTAGTATGATCCGTTGTGCGGAGTTTTGCTGACCACAAAGGGCCCTTCCCAAGGTGGGGATAATTTGTGCATATCAGCCTGGTCTTGAATGAACCGAAGTACCAAATCACCTTCTTGGAAGGTTCTTGTCTTAACCCGGCGGCTGTGATAACGCCGCAGGTCTTGTTGATAAACCGCCGATCGCACCAAAGCCATGTCTTGTCTCTCATCTAACAGGTCCAGCGCCTCTTGGCGTGCTTTCTCGTTGTCCGCTTCAATATAATTCGCAACCCGGGGCGAGTCGTGACGAATATCACTTGGGAGGACAGCCTCAGCCCCATAGACCAGGAAAAAAGGTGTATATCCCGTAGATCGGTTTGGGGTGGTATTTATACTCCATAACACAGATGGTAATTCTTACACCCAACAACCCAGCGTCCGCTTCAAAGGGACCATAAGCCGAGGCTTGATACCCTTTAGGATTTCTTGATTCGCCCTCTCAGCTTGACCATTAGACTGGGGATGAGCCACGGACGCTACATCAAGCCGGATGTGCTCTTGTTGGCAAAACTCCTCCATCTCACCTTTAGAAAGGTTCGTACCATTATCTGTGATGATGCTATGTGGAAAGCCGAAACAGAAAATAATCTTTTTGAGAAATTGAACCGCCATGGCTGCATCACATTTACTGATGGGCTCCGCTTCAACCCATTTGGTGAACTTGTCAACCGCCACCAACAGGTGGGTCTTCTTGTCCTTGGAGCGCTTAAAGGGTCCAACCATATCAAGCCCCCAAGTAGCAAACGGCCAAGTGATGGGAATCATGCGTAACTCTTGAGCCGGAACATGAGCTCGACGTGAAAATTTCTGACAAGCGTCACACCGCTTTACCAAGTCTTCCGCATCAGAATGAGCTGTCAACCAGTAGAACCCGTGTCGGAAAGCTTTAGCAACCAAGGACTTTGAACCGGCATGGTGACCGCAATCCCCTTCATGGATTTCACGTAGAATCTCTTGTCCTTCTTCAGGAGAAACACAACGTTGGAATACGCCTGAAACGCTAGAACGGTGCAACTCGCCATTGTGAACAACCATAGACTTGGACCGCCGGACTATCTGTCTAGCGAAAAGTTCGTCTTCTGGTAATTCGCCCCGGTTCAGATACGCCAAATATGGAACCGTCCAATCCGGAGTGGCATGTAAAACGGCTACCAACTGGGCCTCCGGATCAGGAACAGCTAAATCCTCCTCTGTAGGAAACTTTATAGATGGCTTATGCAAGATATCTATAAAGGTATTGGATGGTACCGGCTTACGCTGAGATCCCAGCCGGCTTAGAGCATCTGCTGCCTCATTCTTGCGCCGGTCGATGTGTTCCACCTGATAACCCTTAAAGTGACCTGCTAAAATATCCACCTCGCGCCTATAAGCCGCCATTAGTGGGTCCTTAGAATCCCAAGTACCAGAAACTTGCTGAGCCACCAGATCAGAATCTCCAAAGCATCGAACCCGGCTTAAGTTCATTTCCTTAGCTACACGAAGGCCATGGAGTAAGGCCTCGTACTCCACTGCATTGTTAGTACAAGGAAACATTAAGCGGAGAACATAACAAATCTTATCTCCTCGAGGGGTAGTAAGGACAACCCCAGCCCCCGAGCCTTCCAACTGCCTGGACCCATCAAAGTGAATGGTCCAGTATGTATTATCCGGTTTGTCCTCTGGTGCCTGTAACTCGGTCCAATCATTGATGAAGTCAACAAGCACCTGAGATTTGATGGCTGTTTGGGGCATATACTTCAAACCATGGGGACCAAGCTCAATCGCCCACTTCGCAACCCGGCCAGTTGCTTCTCTATTCTGGATTATATCGCCCAAGGGAGCAGAACTAACCACTGTGATAGGATGGCCTTGAAAGTATTGCTTGAGTTTCCTACTTGCCATAAAAACTCCATACACTAGCTTCTGCCAATGCGGATATCTTTGCTTTGATTCGATCAGTACCTCACTGATATAATAAACTGGTCGTTGAACCGGATATTCTTTTCCAGCCTCCTTACGCTCAACCACAATCGCCACACTGACCGCTCGGGCATTGGCAGTCACGTACAACAATAGAGGCTCATTATCAACTGGAGCAGCGAGGACTGGCGGTTCAGCCAGCTGCGCTTCAATTCCTCAAATGCCGCATTGGCGGCGTCACTCCAGACGAATTTATCTGTCTTCTTCAATATCTGATACAGGGGAATTGCCTTCTCTCCCAAACGGCTGATAAACCGGCTGAGGGCTGCAATCCGGCCCGCCAGACGCTGAACATCATTGATACACGCCAGTTTAGCCAAGGATGTGATTGCTTTGATTTTTTCCGGATTTGCCTCAATACCTCTGTTGGACACAAGAAAGCCCAAGAGTTTGCCTGTCGGAACACCAAAAACGCATTTGTCCGGGTTGAGCATCATTTTGTAAACCCGAAGATTGTCGAACGTCTCCTTGAGATCATTTATCAAGGTTTCCTACTTCCTGGATTTCACCACAATATCATCCACATAGGCATGAACATTACGCCCGATCTGCTTGTGAAGAAAATTTTGCACACAACGCTGGTAGGTTGCTTGGGCACTCTTGAGTCCAAAGGGCATAGAAACATAGCAGAACGCTGGTAGGCTGTCTTCTCCTAGTCCTTAACTGCCATTTTAATCTGATGATAACCTGAATAAGCATCCAGGAAACTCAGGCGCTCACAACCCGCCGTTGCATCAATGATCTGATCAATACGTGGGAGAGCGAAAGGATCTGCCGGGCAAGCTTTATTCAAATCAGTGTAGTCCACACACATACGCCAAGTGCCATTTTTCTTAAGAACAAGCACCGGATTAGCCAACCATTCCGGATGAAACACTTCGACAATAAACCCAGCTGCCAGTAGCCGGGCTACCTCTTCGCCGATGGCCTTGCGTCTTTCTTCGTTAAAACGGCGAAGGTACTGCTTGACCGGTTTGAACTTAGGATCAATATTGAGAGTGTGCTCAGCGAGTTCCCTCGGTACACCTGGCATGTCAGAAGGTTTCCATGCAAAGATGTCCCGGTTCTCACGGATGAACTCGATGAGCTTGCTTTCCTATTTCGGATCCAGATTGGCACTGATACTAAACTGCTTGGATGAATCACCAGGGATGAAGTCGACGAGTTTAGTCTCATTAGCCGGTTTGAACATCAGGGCCGGGTCATGCTCAGTCGTAGGTTTCTTCAGAGGGGTCATCTCCGCCGGATCAACATTGTCCTTATAGAATTTAAGCTCCTCTGTAGCACAAACCGATTCAGCATAGGCCGCTTCACCTTCCTCGCAATCAAAAGCAATCTTTCGACTCCCATGTACTGTGATCGTCCCCTTATAACCCGGAATTTTGAGCTGTAAATAGACATAACAGGGCCTCGCCATGAATTTCGCGTAAGTCGGCCGTCCAAATAGTGCGTGATATGGACTCTGGATTTTCACCACCTCAAAGGTCAATGTCTCAGACCTGGAATCATGCTCATCACCAAACACGACTTCCAAAGCAATCTTTCCAACAGGGTATGCCGATTTACCTGGTACTACACCATGAAAAATAGTGTTTAACGGTTTAAGATTCTTATCTGTCAACCCCATGCGACGGAAAGTCTCATAGTACAGGATGTTGATACTGCTCCCTCCATCCACCAGAACCTTGGTAAACTTATAGCCCCCCACCTGAGGTGCTACCACCAAGGCTAGTTGACCCGGATTGTCAACCCGGGGCGGGTGATCCTCTCTGCTCCACACAATGGGCTGCTCCGACCATCGTAGATAACGTGGTACGGCCGGTTCAACAGTATTGACTGCCCTCTTGTGAAGTTTCTGATCCCGCTTGCATAGGCTAGTAGTGAACACATGATACTGTCCGCTGTTCAACTGCTTGGGGTGACTCTGGTAACCTGACTGTTGCTGATTCCCTTGGTTATTCTGCTGGTTATTACCATGGTTGTTCTGATGGCCCTGGTTGTTCTGAAATCTAGAGCTTGAACCACCGCCCCCATGGAAACCTGGGCCCGAACCGCCCGGCGGATCCTGATCATACCGCTATAGATCAGAATTTTTGAACTCCATCATTATATGACAATCCTTCCAAAGATGTGTGGAAGGGGCCTCCTTGGTTCCATGCTTCGGGCAGGGTTGGTTTAACAAACGCTCCAGATTCATCCCTCCACCGCGCTGGGGCAGTTTACCTTTGCGACGCTGCATATTTGTGTTAGCCACCAAATCTGAACTATCCGCTTTACGCTTACCATTATTCCCATGGCCTCCTTGGTTGTGGTGCTGCCCTTTTGCACCGCCGTTCTTCTTTCCCTTCTCCGGTTTGTCCTCCTCTGAATCCGGATCCTTGGTATTATCTGAATCAGCATACTTAACCAAATCGGCCATGAGTGTTGACATGTCGTTGCAGTGATGTTTGAGCCTCCCCAACTTCTGTTTCAACGGCTTGAAACGGCAATTGCCTTCTAACATTAACACTGCGGTGTCTGCATTGATACGATCTGATGAATGCAAAATCGCCGAGACCCGTTTGACCCAACGGGTCGTGGACTGTCCTTCCTCTTGGACACAAGCGGCCAGATCTACAATTGACATCGGCTGCTTACACGTATCCTTGAAGTTCTAGATAAACCGACGCTTTAATTCGGCCCATGAACCAATTGAGTTGGTCGGCAAGCTCTTCAACCAAGTGCGAGCTGTTCCTTCTAACATCATGGTGAAATATTTAGCACACACCGCCTCATTCACATCTAACATCTCCATTTCCATCTCATAGCTCTCCACCCACGCCTCTGGCTGCAAATCGGTGGTGTAATTTGGTACCTTACGAGGTCCCTTGAAATCCTTGGGCAATCGCACATTATGCAATGCGAGAGTTAAACAGGGTACCCCTAGGGAACTGAACATCACCCCTGGCTCCACGGAGGCAGTGGGGTGAACCGGAGTATGTTGTCGTGCTTCGTGTCCAGCTGTCAACTCGGCCTCTCGTCATGCGCGGCCGTGGTCCACAACATCTTGCGCATTAGCACCTCTCCCGGCCGGGTTGTTCCCCCGTGGAGAATTTCGGTGGCGTGCGCTACTGGACACGGCCGGTTCGTCTTCCACGTGTCTGCTATAACTCCGGCTTGGACGGGGAGTGGAATGAATCCTCTCACGGCTGTGTGAATACGCTTGTTGTTGATTTAGTGCTGTCTGAAGGAGATCCCTGGCCCGACGCGCTTCCACTGCAACTGGTGACTAGCCGTCGGTTGGGAGGGCTGCCAGACGCGAAGTGGCGGCCACAATATTATCCAACGGGTTGGAATAATGCCCGGGCGGCGTTGATGGTACAACGTTGTTCTGGCGAGGCAGGTCTGTTGCGCGCGGCTGAACCGGTGCTCCTGCTCCCGGCGCCCCCGCCCAGTTTAGCGTGGGTTGGTTACCAGCTCCTGCACCTGGCGTGTTGAAAAGATTCTGCGGCTCATAAACCGACGGGAGACGTGATCGGTACCTTCTTCTCATGACCTCTTCCGAAGCATTCTGATCCAGTCTAATCCGATAAGCCTGTGCTTCCAACTCGGCCCGCTCTGTAGCCATCCTGGCATTCTCTGCTGCCAGGTCCACTTTAGCCTGGGCTATCTGATCTTTCACTTTTAGAATATCTGCATCGTGTTGATCCCTGGCTGCTGCATCTACCTCAGCAGACATCAGTGCCGCTAGAGCGTCGAACAAATCAGACAAGACTTGGGCCGGAGGCGGCGCCGAGCTTCCTGCCCCTGCTGGTGTGGCCGTCGTTGAACCAGAGAGCACTGTTGCGGCGGTAGATGAATGAGGCACCGATCGTGTGCCGGCCATGAAGATGGCGGCCCGTTTTGGCAGACCGGGGGAATCCAGAATACTGTTGCCCTCGGATCCTCCCTCAATCCGGCCATCCTGCAACTGGTAAAGCGATTCGGTTTCTCTAGAAGACTCGTCACCACTGCGGACTATGGTTTCTCCATCGGAGACCGGTCCCTCCTCGTACCCCGATCCATGGACGACACCTACGAAAACATGCCTTGCCTGAGGCTGAACCGGTGAAGAACTTGCACATCGAGCCGTTTCGATGATGTCGGTGCAGATGTCCGGCTCGAGGGCCGGTTCGCCGATCTTGCCGATGAAGACATGAATCCCACCAAAGGGGACCCGGTACCCGTATTCAATTGAGTCGGCCTCGGGACCCCATCCTGCGTTGTCGATGTAGAGCTTTCCACGACGACTCTTCGTCATCCGGCCCACGGCGTATCCCTTGAGTCCATCGAAGCTGCCCTTCAAGAACTCAAAATCACCGTGCGACTGCCCCACAGTGGGCGCCAACTGTCGTGGAATTGTCACGGCAGATGTCCTCGTGAAAGGACTTAGTCACGGAGCCATCGCTATGGGTTAGCTTGAAGGGGTTAAATCGGACAAGGGGACACGGGAGTTTATACTAGTTTGGCCCCTTCGATGAAGGTAAAAGCCTACGTCTAGTTGTGATTGGTATTGCTAGGGTTTCGAAGGCCTGGGAGCGAATCCGCTTTGTCTGGCTCTCGAGCTGTTGTTCTTTCTTGAACCACCGCCGGGTCACCCCTTTATATACTTAGGAGGACCCCGGCCGGTCTATAGCGTCTCGAGGCTGGCTCATACAAGTGTCCGCCTCGGTCTCCTCTTTCCTATCTTATAATATTAGTTTATACAATCATGGCGGTTTACTACCATGGGCCCTAAATCGCCTCCGGGCTCTGGGCCTCTAAGCCTTATCCGTAAAGCGCCATCTTCTGGGTTTCCTTGGGCTTCAGCATAGGTGAGGGTGAACCGGCTCCTCCTGGGCGGTTTACCCTTAATGGTTATATCCTCAACAATGAAGAAAGAAGAAGAATAAGAAGAAGAAGAAGAAGAAGAAGAAGAAGAAGAAGAAGAAGAAGAAGAAAGAGGAAGAGGAGGAGGAGGAGGAGGAGGAGGAGGGAGGAAGAGGATGAGAAGAAGAAGAAGAAGAAGAAGAAGAAGAAGAGGAAGAAGAGGAAGAAGAAAGAGGAGAGGAGGAGGAGGAGAAGAAGAAGAAGAAGAAGAAGAAGAAGAAGAAGAAGAAGAAGAAGAAGAAGAAAAAGAAGAAGAAGAAGAATAAAGAGGAGAGGAGGAGAAGAAGAAGAGAAGAAGAAAAGGAAAAAACAGAAAAAGAAGAAGAAGAAGAAGAAGAAGAAGAAGAAGAAGAAGAAGAAGAAGAAGAAGAAGAAAAAGACACCCTGACACCCCAACCCCAACACCCCGACCCACACTCCGACCCCGACACCCTGACACCCCGACCCCGACAGGACAACCCGACACCCCGACACCCTTACACCACACCCCGACCCACACCCCGACCCGACACCCTGACACGCCGACCCCGACACGACACCCCGGCACGACACCCCGACCCCGACCCCTGACACCCTGACACCACACCCCGACACCCTCACACCACACCCCGACCCCGACACCCCGACACCCTGACACCCCGATCGACCCCAACAACCTGACACCACACCACACCCCGACCCCGACCCCGACGGGGTCATATATTTGTTAATTATGAGTTAGGTCGTATATTTTTCGATTTTGTTATGCAAAACATCATATATATTTTTGTTGATCGGGTGCATTTAAATGTGCAGTTATTTCATCGCTGCGAGGGTGTGGTGTTTGACTACCTCCTTGTGCGTTCGATGAGCTCTTCCCATGCGTTCATTGGTGAGCAGAAATGACATCTCCTCCTCGCCCTTCATTTGCTCTGTTCCGGTCTTCATGCGCTGAAACTTGCTAGCTATAGGTGTCAATCATCAGTATGCGTAACCACTATGCGTCTCCCGTTTGAAAGGGTTACATCTATAAATATGCATGAATTTGCAGATTTATAATCGTGTTTCTTTCGAATTGTCCAACGTTATCCATGGACAGCCCGAGTATGTGTAGATTGGGTTCGTTTTCCCATATGCTCTGCTTCGGATTCGATGCAGAATTTTGTCAGTGCCTCCCTATTGTTCTTCGGGTACACATCCTCTCTGCTTATTGCCAAGACATGTATCAGGAGAACAGTGGGGAGGTGCTGCCGGAATTTTGCGTCGGATCCGGAGCAGAGCATGGGAAAACGAACCCAATCTACACATACTTGGGTGGGATTAGGACCTATCTTTACCTATTAGCGTGTAGGTTGCATGGACGTAATAAAACTGAAACTCCATTAACTAATGGATATGGTTTGCTTAATTATGTATATATTTCTTGTGTGTCTAGTAGGAAGTCAATATGAGTGATCGTGCGTGGATGTACACCGGTTACACTAGACAAAAAGTTTGGACTAAGGAATGGTTAACAAAAACCAAAGGGTTTGTTAGAGCCGCATTTGCAGATGGCCAGAAATTTAGCTGGTGCCCCTGTGTCCGGTGCGACAACTATAATAAGAGGGACGAGCTTGAAATGAGTAAAGACCTGTAGAAGTTTGGTTTTACGCCTGGTTACACGGTCTGGACATTTCATGGTGAGTCTGCCCAACGTGCCAGAGCTGAGGTGTAACATCCCAAATTTCCAATTTGGAATGTTATACATAGATCATTCCTGCATATCATATTTTTGCTGCATTTTGTTTCGCGATCCTCGAAATCCTAAGCAACTCAAGGACCCTCGGAGAGAGTTGGGGATTTCCCTGTTTTCATATTTGAGTTTTATCAAATATTGAAACGAGGATTTTTGGTATTAATTATTTTTCTCTCTAAAAATATTTCATATTAAAATATATGAAAGGAGATAATATGACTTCTCCAAAATAAATGAAATATTGGAGGAAAAATATTAAAATAAAATATTTGATTTTATTCAGAGTTTACTGCTATTTTATTTGAATTAGAAAAATTGCATGTTTTTCAAAGTTGCATTTTAGGGCCAAGAAAATGTTCATCTTGTTCTAAATATTTTATTTAGACGGTGAAAATTTGTTTTTGCATTTTTAGATTTTTATTTTATTTTCTAGGATTTATTTAATTTCGGTGAAATTATTTATTTCAAAAAAATCTCCAGTGCCCGACTTGGCAGAGCCCAGCCGAGCCGGCCAACCTCTCCATGCCTCGTCTCCCTCCAGGAGACCGGAAGGCCGCCGCCGCCCGAAGCCGAGTCCGGCCGGGACTCTTCCATGCCGC
Organism: Triticum urartu; assembly: GCF_003073215.2. Lineage (NCBI taxonomy): Eukaryota > Viridiplantae > Streptophyta > Magnoliopsida > Poales > Poaceae > Triticum > Triticum urartu. The sequence continues at coordinate 102,982,188 of NC_053024.1, forward strand.
CTTGCCGCTCCCCCAAGCAAGCCCCCCTCCTTTTATAGCGCCGCCCCGCACCCCCCCCACACACCACCACCCGCCAACCCCGCCGCCTGCCACGCCCTGCTGCCGCGCGCCTTGCCCGTCACGCCGCACCTCCCTGCCGCCGCGCCGCACCGCCCGCCGCCCCGCAGCCCCACCCGGACCACACGAAGACCGCCGGACCTCGCCGGAGCCACGCCAAGGTAGACGCCTCGCCGCCGCCGGTTTTGAGAGAAAAACCAATCCGGTTTTTTAGAAAACCCTAGGTTTTTTAGAATAGATCGGTTTTATTTTTTTGTAGTTTAGTTTATTTAACGGACGTTCGTCCGTACGTTCGTTTTAACGAACGGTGTTCACTTGTTAGCCGCAAACAACGAACGTTCGTTCGTTAGCATGTTCGTCAGTTTTTTCTTTTTCTCGGATTTCCCGCGATTATTTTCGATCGCGATTTCTGATCCGATTTTCATTTTAGTTTATCTTTTTGCTCGTTTATCAGAATCAGGCGATTCAAGCGCCTAGATCTTCATCTCGAAACCCTCTTTCTGTTTAACCAACTTGAAAAAGATTTTGGTACTGTAAAATTTGACTTAGGTCCATATTAGTAATCGGATCTTGTTTCTTTCGCAGTTTGAGTTTTGTTGCTCCATTTGATTTGATTCTTTTTGCAAACCGGAGTTCTTAAGTTGAACTTTCTGGTTAGATCTTCTTATTTGAGTTTTACCCGTGCTTCTTTGCTTGATTGCTTATGCATGCTACTGTTTGTTCACGATAGAACACCCGGAGTGTGAAGCGTGCTACTATGAGTCTCTAGGTTTTGCGGATCATCAGCAAGGCAAGTAACACTTTGATCATACTATTTTCATACCCAATTTTTATGCATTAGTTTCACCCTCAAACATTGGATGATTAGGATGTGTTTAACATGTGGGATGTGAAGTAGTTGATGAGGTAGAACCTATTGCCTGTTATTATCAAACCCTTGGGAGTTACTTCTACGTATTGCTTATATTGCTATGCTATGCTCGTAGACGTGGTTTGGGCGAGTGAATCCATGACAGATGTGAGATTATTAATTAATGGTTCAACTTAAGGTGGCAACTTAAATACACATCTGGGTGGATTGTTGGTTGGGCACCTAGAGAATCCAGTGTTGTCCTAGGATATCCCGGAGTACCCGTGTGATAATCCTAAGGTCCGCCACCCAGGCTCAAAGGGAACTGAGATATTTCATGCTAAAAATTTCCGTGTGCAGCCACAAGCTATTATGGGCTCTAGCATAGTTGAGTAAGTTGCGTGAAGCTCTTGAAGAGGTGGATCAGCAGGTAGAGGGATGTAGGTTGGTATGGTCTGCCCGTAGTAAGGAGTTAATGCTTCTGAAAGACTGTGTCTCGGTCATCCGTTTCTCAAACACCCGGCAGTGCGAGAAATCCAATGGAGGAGATCGGGTCTTGTGGGGAAAAGTGTGAAAACCTCTGTAGAGTGTATAAACTAATCATGGTTAGCCGTGTCCCCGGTTATGGACAAACCTTGAGTATCTAGTACTTGGATTATCATATGTATCTCATCACTCTAAATTAATATTGTTGGGTTGATAATTACTTTTAATTGGGACTGAGTTGGAGGAACCTTCTCAATGATGTTTCAACTACCATGATAGTTAAATAAAATCTATTCCTTTGTTGTAGGAAAAAATTGGCTTTTCGCAAAACTATAACCATAGAGCTTTCCACCAGCCAAATATGCATGTAGTGATAGCATTATTCTATTCTTGCTCTACTGTGTTACATTGCCAGCATATTCCATGTGCTGACCTGTTTTCGGGCTGCAACGTATTATGTTGCAGACTTTTCAAACGAGGAGTAAGGTTCGTTAGGTCGTTGCCATGTAGCTCAGCTATGCCGTTGGAGTTGATGGACTCACTTTATCTTCCAAGCCTTCTGCTGTTATCATATTAGATGGCCTTATGAGATATTTATTGTAATAAGTTCTCTTTTGAGACATTCAATGTAATAAGTGTGTGATTGCTACTCTATTAATAATCCTCGAGTACTGTGTGTGTCAGCATTATCGATCCAGGGATGACACTGAAACACAGAGACTTGACCATTTGAGGTCGGGTCGCTATAAGATGGTATCAGAGCACACGCTGAGTGTAGGACACGACCACTAAGCCAAAAGCCCTAGATCACTATTCTCTTCTCATTTCTGACTCCTCTCCATTCTCTATTCTTTAGGATGGCGGACGCAAGGAACAAATTTGCACAACTGGATGAAGACGCACCCTTTGGACGACACTTGAAGGAAGTCACTAGGTACCTGAACATTGGAATACCAAGCTTCGCCAAGACTTATAACGCCACTTTACCAAAAGAGGAGCGGTGGATGATTCAAGTTCAAGTTCCAGGAAGGACATTCATGCCAGTCACTAAGTCCATAGAGTTTTCCTTCGATGCACCAACCTGGAGACTAGGAAAGAGTATGCAGCTCACATCACCATGGGACGCATTGGAGAAGTTTACCAAAAGGAGCTTAAGGATACTATCTACCAGATTTGTGGGCGCCGAGACGAGCAATGGGAGATGATCAGCACCAGGAAGGATAGATCAATCGCATCTTTCATCCAGGAGTTAAACCAGCACATTCGTCGCCAGGAGAACCAGATGTGCGCAGGCATGATAGATCTGAAGAAGGCGATGACTAGGATCACGGAACTGGAGGAAGAATTC